>NW_018128161.1:194229-200298 GCF_001952655.1 Monopterus albus
CTACTTTGCAGTCACTAATCTCTCTCAGGTTGCCTCGTCTACATAGAATGTAGTCTACCTGCATACTCCTACCTCCACCCATGTAGCCCTATGTTCCTCCCTCTTCTGGAAATAGGTGTTAACTACAGCCATTTCCATCCTCTTAGCAAAGTCCACCACCATCTGTCCTTCTAGGTTCCTTCCCTTAACACCAAACCTGCCCATCACCTCCTCATCACCTTTGTTCCCCTCACCAACGTGCCCATTGAAGTCTGTCCCAGTCACCACTCTCTCCCCTCTGGGAATACTCTCCATCACCTCATCTAACTCACTCCAGAATCTCTCCTTCTCTTCTAACTCACACCCTACTTGTGGAGCATAACCACTGACTACATTCAACATTACCCCTTCAATTTCCAACTTCAAACTGATCACCCTGTCTGACACTCTTTTCACCTCTAAAACATTCCTAAACCTTTTAAAAAAGTACAGTCATTTTATGGGTTCTTGTATTGGTGAGTGTGGGCACCTCTCTGTTAACCTCTCTGTTGTGTGTTTTCTTTGTGCTTATGTGTTGTAGTTGAGGCTGCAGGTGGGAAAGCGTTGGCCTGTGTTGTCGACATCCGCGACGAGCAGCAGGTTGGAGATGCTGTTCAAAAAGCTGTTGACAAGTTCGGAGGTAACACCACATGTTTTACTTGGAGTTTAGAAATGTGCGCTACTAAGAGTCCACATTGACATTACCATGGCCCTTGATGCCAAGCGGCCTGTTATCTTAGCACTTCTAGATCTTTCGGCAGCCTTCGATACCATTGATCATGCAACTTTGTTATCCTATTTGGAAAACCGTGTTGGCCTGAAAGGCGCAGTGCTAAATTGGTTCACCTCTTTCCTGACCAATAGGACCTTTTCTGTTGCTATCGGCGATTTCTCCTCGACGGCAGCCCCTTTTACCTTAGATGTTCCCCAAGGCTCGATTTTAGCCCCATTAGTTTTTTCGTTATACGCGTCACCCCTCGGCTCAATTATATCAAGGCATAATGTTCATTTTTACGCAGATGATGTCCAGATTTATATGCCACTGATTCAGTGTGACTCTAAGGCCCTTACTCCCCTCCATAACTGTATTCGCAATGTTAAAGAATGGCTATCACAGAATTTCCTTTATTTAAATCACAGCAAGACTGAATAAATTGTCTTCAGCTGCTCTTGTATCCAAATTAGGGGTTTCGGCTCCCTTAGTCACTGATACTGTTAGAAATCTCAGAGTGATATTTGATGGTAACCTTAATTTCGATAAGCAGGTCAGATCGATAGTCAAAACTAGCTTTTTTTACCTGAGGATATTAACGAAGGTGACACCCTTCCTATCACATGCTGAGTTAGAAAAAGCTATTCATGCTTTTATTACCTCACAACTTGACTACTGCAATGGCCTGTATGTCGAAATTTCTCAATCTCTTCTTCAGAAGCTACAACTCATCCAGAATGCTGTGACTCGGCTCCTCTCGATGCCCCCTCATATGTGTCAGATCTCTTTTCTGTCTATGCCCCGCATAGAGCTCTACGCTCTTCACAGCATCTCTCTTTGACTGTCCCGTGATCTTGATACAAAAAATGTGGCATGTATGGCCCCAAGCTCTGGAACTCTCTACCACCAGAATTACGGTCCATAACTGAGCTGGCCTCATTCAAAGTAACTTTAAAAACTCATCTCTTTAGGCAGGCCTTCGGTACTTAACTCATTGCACGGAGATATTTTTAACTTGTTCTATGTTATTTATATTTCAACATGCAGTTTGCCCGCTGTTTTAAAGTGTGTGTTTTAATCTATTTTAGGTTTTTTCACTTTTTTTCTAAGAGTACATACGGTTTGCTGTGAAGCACTTTGTGCCCCTTTCAAGTTGTTTTTGCTGTGAAGCACTTTGTGCCTCTTTCAAGTTGTAAAGTGCTATACAAATAAAGTGTTATTATTATTATTAGTATTATTGTTACTATTATTTATAACTAAAACTCAACTGAGTGAAGTTATCGATGAGTTTAAACCAGGAGTGGCCAGTCCTGGTCCTTGAGTCCTGTCCCAGTCCCTGCTGGTCTTCCAACTATCCCTGTCCTACCCACTGCCCTCGAGGACCGGGACTGGCCACTCCTGGTTTAGAAGAATATGTTTTGACTATCTGAGGTGTTGGACGATAACTGTGCCAGAGCAGGTCACAGATTCCAGCGTGAGATCATGTCGTACTGTAGTGATGTCTCTTTGATAAACTGCTCTTTGGACAGCCCTGCCAGTGACATCATACCATTGCTTGCATCTGATTTGCAGGCATTGACATCCTGGTAAACAATGCCAGTGCCATCAGTCTGACAGGGACTCTGGTGACGCCGATGAAGAAGGTGGACCTGATGCTGGGAATCAACCTGAGGGGAACATACCTGACGTACGGATCTGATATGTGCTCCTGAACATGTACTGTACACGTTACTGAACACTCATTTTGCTGACTGATGACTCGGGCTGAGTACCACAGTGAAATACTGAACAATGAGCTTTAGTCCAACTAAGTACTGAAAAATGTATTTGTACTACATATTATTATATTAGTATCGGGTCAGGATGTCCTCAGGCAACCAGACACCTGGTATAAAAACTGATTGAGACAGACCAGGTGTGTTGTGACTCAGAGGTTGCAGGGCATCCCCATGCTAAACTTCATTAGCATCAAGTCAGGATGTCCCTGTAAACCACGTTCTGGACAGGTATGAGAAAAACGTTTAGGCCAATTCTTCTGTCTCTTCTTAAGAAACCAGGAAGAAAAATTAACAGAGACCAGAGAGCGTTCAGACATCAGCTTCTGCTCACAAACTGCTGTTAATGTGTTTAAAGAGCCTCTGTGAACGAGCACTTGTTAAATAGCTGTTGTGATCACACTGATGTTAGCAAGTGGCTGCTTGACAAGTTGCTCTAACAAGCTGCTCTTCACTGGGTTAGGGTCACTTCACATTAACGAGGCCCGGGTAAAAAGCTTCAGTTAATGAGCCACCATTAACAGTATTCTTAACGAGCTTTAGTTAAGGAGCATCTGTATGTTTCAGGTCTAAGCTGGTCATCCCTCACCTGCTGAAGAGTCGCAGTCCCCACATCCTGAATTTGTCACCTCCCCTCAACCTCAACCCCATCTGGTTCAAGAACCATACGGGTAACTATAGCAACCATCTGACCAGGTGTCCCTCCATACACCTGTGCAGTAATAACATCCCTCTGTTGTTTTTTTCTTAGCATACACAATGGCAAAGTATGGCATGTCCATGTGTGTCCTGGGAATGGCCGAAGAGTTTAGAGGTCAAATTGCTGTCAACGCCCTGTGGCCCAAAACTGGTCAGTGGCTAAGTGTTAGCTTGACTTGCATTGTAAATTAGCATGCAAATCCTGCTCTAACCTGTATGGTGTTGCCGTAGCAATCCAGACAGCGGCCATGGACATGATAGGAGGTGAGGGCGTTGCTAAACAGTGTCGTACAACAGACATCATAGCGGATGCTGCCTACGTTGTCTTGTCCCGACCTGTGGACTACACAGGTCACTTTCTGGTGGATGAGGATGTCCTGAAAGAGCAGGGAGTCCACAACTTTGATCAGTATGCTGTCCAACCGGGTGAGCTAATGCTAACCTAGCACTGGTAGTTGTAGCCTGGCATTCCCATACACTGTCATGTGGTTTCATGGTGGTCTCCGATTGGTTGACAGGCCACCCCCTGCTGCCTGACTTCTTCCTTGATGAAGAACCAGAGACACTGGTCCAACAGATGGAACAACACGGTAAGTACTACAGATACTGCAGATATAGCTGATAGTACAGCACATAATTACACATATCATCCCTACTAATTAAGTTGGATTATTGTTGGGCTGAGTCTGAAGCTTTGATAACTGAAGCCACTCAAAGTGTAGGATAATAAATACATTAATTATTAATGATATTTTAATCAACATCAGCCTGACCTGATCTGTCTCCTTGTTGTTAGGGGCAACCCCGGCTTTCAAACCAACATCCTCCTCATCGGCCACACCCTCCTCTGTTGGACCAATAGAAAGCACTTTTGACGTCATCAGAAGAGTCATCAACACAGACGTCGTTAAGTCGACACAGGGAATTTATCAGTTCGATCTGTCAGGTAACAAAACAAGTCAGTCTGGAGTCCACACGTCGTTTTCAGGAGACATGGTGGGCGTGGCATTAATATAACTTTATTTCCATATAAGGAGAACATGGGGGCGTTTGGTTTCTGGACTTGAAGAGCGGCTCCGGCAGTGCAGGGCGGGGTCAGCCACCTGTAAAAGCCGATGTTGTCATGATGATGGACTCCAGCGACTTCAGCGAAATGTTCTCAGGTGAGCTGTCACCATGGTAACAGTTAACAGGTTGTAAACACAGAGATGAAGAAATAAACTGAGCTCACTGTTGCTGTATGTTACCTTAGCGATGTGGTCATTGGTCTGTTGTTACCATGGTAATAGCTATGATTGTATGCATTCACTGATGACATGCTATTTCAGGGAAGCTGAAGCCCACCATGGCCTTCATGTCGGGGAAGCTTCGGATCAAAGGTGACATGACTCTCGCCATCAAACTGGAGAAACTGATGAGCCGCATGAACAAAGCCAAGCTGTGAAAGAGACGCCTTTGGGCCTCTCAGGCCCCTGCCCTCTCTGTGTAGCTGTATATGTTGCCTTAATGATAATGAGAATAACCGATTAAAACATGAATAAAATCTTTGTTGATAAGAAAAGTGTGTGCTTTGACTATGCTCATGCTGAATGAGCCAATGGGCCGCTGGGCACAGAGAGATAAAAGGTGTCCCTGCCCCTTCTAGGTAGGTAGCTAAGTACTTTATTGATCCCTCGATGGGGAAATTTCAGTGTTTCAGCAACAATGGAGAACAAACATAACACCATGGATGTGTGGTTGTTTTGAGTCTGTTTGTGGTTCTGCATCTGTAATCTGTTTTTTTTTCTCCAAACAACAAATATTAACTGTTACTTCAAACAGAAGCTCGGCCCTCCAGACCTCTCAGGCCTCTGGGCTTGTGCCCAGTTTCTTGATAGGCCTCAATGAAAACAAACTCTCAATTGATACAGTAATGTTACAGTTGCAGTCATTTATACAGCATTTCAGTTACATGGGTATTATTTTTGTAGAATGAATCCTGTTTTGGAAAACTTATCAACCAGTCAGTTCTGATTTTGTAGGTGGTTTATAGGGATGTAGCCAAAGCTGTTGCTGATGAACCAGGGTCTTTATCAGGCACACATTTCTATTGCAAGGTGAGAAATTAAAGGTGACCAAGTTAAATCACAGTTAAAGAAAATAAAAATGTTATGTAAAAAAAAAAAAGCAACAACCTTTAAATGAAGTGATGCATATGAAGTCGCACTGTTCTTATATGTATGGTGACATTTCAGGTCAGTCATACCATATAATGACCAGACCATATGATGTAGCCTGTTACTTTAACTATTTATTTTATTAATAAAAGTTGACATTTTAAGATCTTGATTGATTGGCGACAACTTTGAGGCGTTTTAGTTTTGATCAGGTTAGGAAAACATTGCTGAAATGTCTTTTGGATGATGTGTTTTGGTCTAGATCAGGGCTGCCCAACATGTCGATCGTGATCGGCCGGTCGATCACAAAGGTAGTGTCGGTAGATCTCATGTCAATATAATCAGCTTAGTTAATGCTTTCAAATGAAAAATGCAACATTTTGCGGAATTTCCAAAACCTTGCATCAGAGCTGGAGACGCAACGGAAAGCTTGTGCGCAACTTGACATTGTGCACTACACAAAGCAGATTGACAGTTGTCAGTCAGAGTTTGACAAATGCTTTCAAGGCTTTGCCTCACTCGAGCCAGTCTCTACATTTATGTGCTAAAGTTCAAGTTCAGTGTTTGTCATATGCACAGTTAGGAAATATGTTTCCCTGTACAATGAAATTCTTACTTTGCCGTCCACATGAATGCCACGAAATACTAATGAAATATAGATAACATAAAATCTAAGGCACTTTATGGAGCGAAGATGCAGCAATATAGT
>NW_018128161.1:200545-208445 GCF_001952655.1 Monopterus albus
TGCTGCCCATTTAGGGAAGATACTGAGGTTGATTCACTCACATCAAAAACTGCAACGCTGTTTCACCTGAACTGGTCTGGAGTGGAGGATGAGACATTGACACTACAGACTGACATTCAGCTGAAGTCCAGGGCTAATGGACCGTTTTACCCAAACATGAGGAAATGTGCCATCGACTGTATTATTTGGCTCTACTATTTATGTGAGTCAGCATTTTCTCACATGGAGATTATTAAGTCCAAATACTGCTCCACCATGACTGATGACCATGTGGAAGTCTGCTGGAGGCTGGCTACCAGCAGCTACGGTCCGGACTATGCAGCCCTGGCTGATTCCATTCAGTGCACGTCATCAGAGTAAACTAATGACCAAAAAGTACTGAACTGTAGTGTGTCCTAAGGTTCATGCAGTTATGCAAGGTGTGCCAACATATATTCTGTTTACATAAGGTATAAATAAATATATGTTTAGTATTTTAACTGTAGGTCGATCATTTTGACTTGGTCATTTGAAAAGTAGCTCACAAGGTGAAAAAGTGTGGTCTAGATCATCATGACATCAATCACAGTTGGTCTTCTGTCCAAAGCTCTATGATAAATGTTTACTACCCTTACAGGTCTGTGGAAAGGCTCTGAGCTCGTCACTCGAAGACGTAAAGGCAGGTTTTAGGTGTTTCACACTGTGGACGTGGGTTAGATCAACCAGCTCTGGTCCCAGGGTCAGAGAAAGGCCTATTGTTTATGTCCCGTTCGGTTTTATTTTACTATGTTCTATCCACCCGGAGTGACAAAGAGCCACAAATATCAACCCAAAACCGAAGAAGAAGAAACTCGTGACACAATCACGTGACCGTCCGGCGCGTCACGCGCCATCAGCTGACTGCGGTCATCAGAGGAAGAAGTCAAATCGTTCGTCGACCTTGTTTCGGTGATTTCCTCCGCTGCTTGCATTGCTTCGGCGTCGCTCCGCGCTGTTTTCCTGACCCAGTATGGCGAGCCAGTCGCAGGGCATCCAGCAGCTGCTCCAGGCCGAGAAGAGAGCGGCCGAGAAGGTGGCCGAAGCCCGCAAACGTGAGTAGGACACTCGGCCCGTGAGCCCGCAGCGGCCCGTTTAGCTGGTTCAGACGGTTAACGGTGAAAATAACGGCGTGCCAGTGAATAATAAGCAAAAATGAAAAGTAAACGATAACAGTAAATAGGAGGAGGTTGCAGAAACTCGTACAAACATTTAGGAGACACCCTATGGAGGACAGGCTGCAACTGACCGGAATGAGGAGTATCTGAATTTAAAGACCGTTTTTATTTGTTGCTCCTGTTTAATCTTAACTCGACTCAAACGGGAAACGGTTTCAGAATCAGACTTCCTCTTTTTGAACCGATCTATACACCGTTCTCCTAACTCCAGCCCGTTATGGTCACATGCCGGGTTTTCTGCCGAATGTCCGTTCAAATCGGTGAAAATGTGCACGTTTGGCCGTGATGGTCTGAATCTGCACCGATAGATGAAGTGGGTCCTCACCTTGAACCGAGAAACATGCAAGGCCAGACTGCTACAGGTTTGTCCCAGTGGCAGGAAATATATCAGCAAAAAGTGTCCCAAATTAAAAATTTTAATTTTAAATGGTTTTGAATCATGATATTCACCGTAGTAACTGTAGGTCTGCTCCTCCCAGCAAGACCAGACTTCCCTTTATTTACTTAAACCTTTTTAAACAAGTGTTTCTTAGGTTCTTGCAAGTACTGAACGGCTAGTAATGCTAATGCTAAAGCTGAATATCACGTGATAAAGAGTCAGAGAGAATGAATGGGGGTGAGAGAGAGAGAGAGAGAGAACAGGTGACCCGCGCATGGGAACAAAATACTACAAACACAGAGTTTAGTTAAAAGCAACACGTCATTCCAGCCGCACATGAACAAATATATTTGTTTGTATATCATCTTATCTCAATGCGCTGTGACTCTCTCTCTCTCTCTCTCTCTCTCTCTCTCTCTCTCTCTCCCCCTCTCCCCCTCTCCCTCTCCCTAAGTACAGGTAAGAACCGCCGTCTGAAGCAGGCGAAGGAAGAAGCCCAGGCCGAGATCGAACAGTACCGGCTGCAGAGAGAGAAAGAGTTTAAGACCAAAGAGGCCGCAGTACGTCATCTTCACCTCATTGCGTCCACATTCATCCTGTTTGTTTGTCACTCACCTTTATATTTTACTGTTGTTGTTTTTGTTTTTTTTTACTTTTATTTTCTGTTAAAACTAAACTGTAATTTGTTCAGTTTTTAATTTTTCACACAAAAGGATGTGAAGGTGTGCCACCCTGTGTTGGATGTTGGGACAGGGTCGCCATTTTGGGAGGGAGGTGCCATATGTTCTTGTTTTATTTGGTTAAAAAGTCACTTTACTGACTGGTAATTCAGAATGGATAACCTTAGGTGGCTGTAGTGGACCTAGAGAACCTGTCGAAGAGAGCAACAGACTGAAAAATGACTTTGCATCCTGAGCTCAGCTTTCGGTTCAGGAGCTAATGCTAACTAGCATCTGCTGGCAGATGATACACACACACACACACACACACACACACACACACACACACTTCTGTCCTGTCTGTGTTCAGACTCGGCACCAGAGTGGACATTTGGATGGAGGTGAAGCATCTGCTAGTGTATGTAGCTGTATGGGATAGTATTGGTTGTTGTTACACAGCCATGGATTAACTTGGGGTGGCCAATTCCAGTCCTCGAGGGCCGCTGTCCTGCTTGTTTTCCAACTATCCCTGCCTGCCCTGCTGCTGATTACCTGGCTCAGGTGTGTTCAGCCAGTCAGAAGCTGGAAGATACCATCTTAGATGAAAGTGGGGTGAGGAAAGATGAAGTGAATTGGTATCTTCCAGCTTGTGACTGTTAATCAGACTGACAGCCCAGAGGAAGAGACTGACCCTGTACCTGGTTGTCTTGGTGCACAGTGACCTGTAACACCACCCAGAGGGAAGGAGTTCAAACAGATTGTGTCCAGGTTGTGAGGTTTGCCAAACCAGACAGTGATGGAGGTGCAGAGAACAGACTCGATGATTCCTCTGTAGAACTGTATCAGCAGCTCCTGGGGCAGGAAGTTCATCCTCTTTTAAGATTTGAATCTTATAGGCTCTAGTTACTTTATCATCTTTAGTTACTTTTCATAACTTTATTTTTCCTTGCTTATACACATTAAAACTATTGATGACTTCCATGTTCTCTGAGTGACACTTTGGACCTGTATGCTGTATTCTGTGGAGACATGATGTCTGTGCCTTCAAGAACCCAGACGGCCTATTTTACATTTTAACAAAGACCTGTTTGCCTGTTTTGCACCTTCACCTAGGCCTGTTCAGCATATTCCAAGTTCTGCTTTGTCATGTGGTGTCTTGTAGAGACGGGGGCCTACACCTGAGATGACCACCTGGCCCAATTAGCATACTCACTAGGTCCTGCTTTAGTCTACACAGATAAGGGGTCTGCAGTGCAGACAGACAGTTGTGTTCATTAATCAGTTGCCGTGTGTTACAATCGCAACACACACACCTGGTTTAGATCACATTTCAGCAAGCAGGTGCAGGCAGGGGTTGACCTGCTCACACCAAATGGCCAATAGGATTAAAAAGTGTGAAATGTTGTAACTGTCCAGGATGGGCCCAGCCCAAGAAGATAAATGTAATGAGAAAGAATAACTCGTGGTTCAGAGAACGGATTTCCTGCCTGAGCTTTGGCTCTCTGATCCCAGCGCTGTAAGACTTCACCTGTGCCCAGACTTTGAGTAAACTTCCTGTTGATTTTATACAGTCCTCCCCTGTCTTCACTTTTCGTGCTTTCAATAAAAGAACCAGGTAAAAATCTAACACTCTGCTGTGCCTTCCTGGTGTTGATGCTGAGGTTGGGTGTCCATTTCAGCTTCTGGGAGATAGTAGAGATGTACCGTATGTGGTGGTATATCACTATGATGTTGATGACTATGAACTCCCAAAATGGTGCATTTCCCAAAATTTAACATGGTGTAATGACAACTTCATGTTCTCTTTAGATATTTTTTTAACCATTGTTGACTTTTGTATCATCTCCTGACGCATTAATTTCATTATAACTCTTGTCTGCAGTTCATTTAATGTTTTCTGTCCCTTCCCCCAGGCTCTTGGTTCCCATGGTAACAGTGCGGTGGAGGTGGACCGTGACACATCTGACCGGATGGTGCGTATCCAGGACAGTTACCGTGGTAACCGGGAGACTGTGCTTGGCGAGTTGCTGCGACGTGTCTGTGACATCCAGCCAGAGTTTCATGCTAACTACCGCGTGGCTGGGTGAAGGGGCGGGACTACAAGCTACCAGGGGCGTGATCAATACCATAGGGGGCGGGGCAAACAGATTAAACATGGATATTTGCAACATTAGTTTTGGTCACAGCTGAAACCTTTTTAGTGCAATGTATTTTAGTTTGTGATTCAAAAATTGATATTTTATTTTGAAGGTGCAGTGTTCATTTCTTCCTGTTTTCCTGCTTTGCACGAAGATGAGCATAATTAAATGTTGGTGTTTCTGTGTAGATTTATTTATTTATACACACCAACGGGTAAAGGTTTGGGTACATTTTCATATTGATTGTGTCCAAACTTTTGCTTTGTTAAACTTTGTTTTTGTTAACTTTTCTGACTCAAACATGGTGTGTTTTTCTTCACTGCCTGTCTGTTGATGAGAAAATCAGGTGTCGGTTTATAGAAAGGTAAAACTAAATGAGAGATTGGCTGTGTTTCTTTTAAGTCTCCTCCAATGAGAAGTCAGGACTTCTTTCTGCTCTCTAACCTGATTGGTGGGAAGATGTGGAAAGGCCCTTATTGTGAAACTGTTGTATAGTTCTACAGTCTTTTCCTTTTGTGACCGTGTGACTTCCTGGTGATGTTTGTGAGGTGGTGGTGATAAAATATTAAACTAAATGTTGATTGGCTGAAACTGTGTGTTGCTCCTCTGTGTTTTGGCCAAACACATACATTTTCAAGTAGAAGACCAGCAGAGGGCATGAAGGCTAAGGGGCCTGAAGTCTGGAAAGAGGTTGCATGGGTCCTTGAAAAGGAAGATTGGGTGCTTATGTTATTAGCAACCAGCTAATCGTAGTCAGTGCAGTAGAGGTTTGACATTTTAGGGCATATAAACAAACATTTATGGGATCTTTACTGGGGAAACATGGAAGAAAGCTCAGGAAGAACAACAGAGGAGGGATCTTTCTTCAGCATGAACAAACAGGAAATACATATGTGTACAGAATAAATCAGCATAACGGATTTAGAGTGTGGACAAACAGATTTGCAAAAATTGTATATGTAAATATAGCATTTATAAGTAACATTTTATAAACATACATGAGGAACATTGACCAAATTGAATGCAGTACTTTATTTTTTATACTGTAGTATTAATACTTTTACTGTGAAAAATCTTAGTCTAATTCTTCAGCCACTGTTGATTGTAAATAAATAAGTGAATTAAAAGTTCCGGTCTGCATACACAGTGTGTTCTTTGTGATATTTTGATGTTTTTTACACTTTATTTTATGAAGCAAATACGACTAACTGGTAACTGCAAACCCGCTGACGTGGCTTCGGCAAAGCCCCGCCCCGCGCTCTAGAGCTCCTTTTCTGATTGGTCTAAAAAGTCAAGACTCCTCCCCTGTAATGCGTATGGACCTCATGACGCAGGCACACGGAAGTGATGGTGGATAGTGCAGAAAGGCAGACGGTGAAGAGAAGTCGAACAGATCAACGACTTTCTTCTTCTTGTTCTTCCCTTTGTTTTTATTTTAGTACTTTTGACTGTTTTTGTTTTGTGGCTCTGAAAAAGGAGAAGTAGAAGAAGCAGTCCCGGAACATTTCCAGGTGAGCTCACGATCTTTGTGTGAGTAGCTGTGTCAGTGACCTCTGCTGCTACACATTAGCACGCTGTTGGCTACTTTACCAAACTCCATAGAGAAAGGTTGAATTTTCACGTATTTTCGCAGATAACCAGAACGCGCACATGCAACTGTCGGAACAGAAAAAAAAAAATAGGAAATTCGTCTTGTCACGTTATGCATTTCCCCTGAGTCTCCGTATTGTGAACCTTCTCGGAGTCTGAGCTGGGTCACGGCCATCTGTGCCCCCGGTGCAGCTAGTTTATAAGGTTCAAAAGGGGATCTGGTTCCACACCAGTTCTACAAACGGTGATTAGTGCGGCAGTCTGCCGACGAGCAGTGTGACCTGAACTTTGCAGATTTTGCGATGGATGAGTTACGTGGGTTTCCATCATGTGAAATGATCTTTCAGTCTACGTTTGAAGTGAATAACTTTGGGGATAGAAAGAGGAGCAGAACCCGTCGAGGACGGGGAGGCAGCTGATGTAACATCTCATAATACCACACCGTAATGACGAG
The DNA here is from genome assembly GCF_001952655.1 of Monopterus albus. Taxonomy (NCBI): domain Eukaryota; kingdom Metazoa; phylum Chordata; class Actinopteri; order Synbranchiformes; family Synbranchidae; genus Monopterus; species Monopterus albus. The sequence goes on from NW_018128161.1 coordinate 206,959, forward strand.
TGTTCATTTAGAAACTGCTCTGGAGCTTTCAGCTGTAACTCGGTCTTCCTCGGCACACTGACCTGCCCTCTTAAGTCCAGCAGGGCTTCTTGTTTCAGTCCCAGATACCGAACTTGTTTCTGCAGCACTGATCCACACTGGGTGCGCTGCAGCCCATGGACTTTTACTGTGACATGATTTACAGGAAGAGAAACTTAACACATACATGATTAAATGTAATTATTGAGGCTGTGATTGGAAGAAGACGTACTCGGATCATTTACTTAAGTAAAAGTAGTAATATCACAGTGTAGCGTCCTGTATTTAAATTGTATGTAAGTAAAAGTACAGCAGTATCAGAATCAAAATGTACTTGAAGTATCCAAAGTACCAGCAGTGATTCTACAGAATGGCTCATTTCATATTAATGTCTATTATATATTGGATTATTGCGTTACTGTCTTCATCACTCCCTAACGCTGCAGCTGGTAAAGGTGGAGCTGATGGTAACTACCTTATATACTTATACTGGGAAGTACTTTCCATCCTGCTGGGTAGCTGGTGGATTTCCTACTGGGATCAATAGAGTCTGATGGTTCTACTGGGTTTAGTTTGATTCATCTGGTTCTGGACCTGAAGGTATCAGGTACATGTAGTGCAGTAAAAAGTACACGGTCTGTCTCTGACATGGAGTCACAGGATGAAGGAGCAGGAAATGGAAATACTCAAGCAAAATACAAATACATTACTGTTGTACTTGGCTAAATGTACTTAGTTACTTTCCACCTGTGAATTAAACTGCATATTTAGACTGGAGGGAGTTTAATTAACTGATTTGTGCTTAGTTTAACTGATCAATCACAAAGTGATCAGTTTAATAATGACAAGAATCTGTGGTTGAAGCTGTAAGGGCAGGGCCACACCAACGGAAAGCCTTCAGTGAGCGTCTGTTGGGGCTCGACTTCAGTGTGTATGACACTGTTGGCACTAGTCAGGCCCTGTTGGCGGCTTTTCGCCCAATTTGACATGTTGAATCGGTGCCAGGCTTCGTTGGTGATGGAGAGACCACTATGATTGGCTGTTGAGCTGAGCGAATCAGTGCACTAGAAGAGAATGGTTCAGGACACCCCCTTCAGCCTGTCGCTGTAGTGTCCATGATTTCACTCATTTAGTGTGGTTTCTCCTTGTTTTTCACCTCTGCAACCAAAAGACCAAGGGCAGAGAACAGCAGAGTCATTTGTTATCAGACATGTTCCTGATTAGGAGCAGCTTCACACAGCAGCTGTGTTGATGAGAGCTGTTTGATTTTGATTTGATTTGATTTGATTTGATTTATTCTTTCAAGCATGTAAAGACAGTTGATATGTCAACACACATAATTTTACACATATCCAACAAATGCTAATCCATTATCAATGTACTTATACCTAGTACATGTTTGAATGGAGTAGGAAGAAGTCAGACTTATCCAGTCCTACCCCATGACATCATCTTACCATCATTGGTTT
>NW_018128161.1:208994-217188 GCF_001952655.1 Monopterus albus
AGTGCTTTTATGTCCAAAATATATCTAACCCTTGCCAATATTGATATATTCTTTGCTATTTTGTGCTGAATATATCTGATATGAGATTTCCAGGAGAATTTATCATCCAATATGACACCTAGAAATTTGATTTCATATACTCGTTCTATATTAGCTCCCCCAATTTTCACTTGAAGTTCATTATCTAGTCTACGATTCCCAAATACCATAAATTTAGTTTATGGTATTTGTTTTGTTTATTGCTTAAACTTCTGCATTCTCTCCTTCTTTGCCTTTCAGAATGGTGAATGCAGACACCGCCACCTGCTGGTAGGGGAGTTATTTCTGTCACACAGGCGCAGAACGTACGTGCCAGTCGGCCGTTGGCTGTCATCTGTGCAGTGTGTTCAAGTACCACTTTTCAGCCCGACTGACCCAGACAAAGCCGGTGTGAGGTGACGCAGAGGCCATCTTTCGTCACTGCTAGTTCTTTCACGTCATCTTGGTGTGGCTCTGCCTTAAGAGGTGAGAAAGGAAGGAAGATCAGCACTAAAAGGGAGGTGAGGGTTACCTGCAGTCAAAGGTGAGACACAGACGACACCTGACATCACTTCATATCAGTGACACCATCTCTGTTCAATGAGGATAAAAAATTAGTTAAAGAATGATTCTGGTGTGTTTCTTCCTGCTGCGAATGTGTCCGTCAGGAAGTGGAACGCTTACGTTAACATATTGGAAGCCACTTAAATGACCCTGTGTCAGGGTCAAAAGTCAACACCTGCAGATTATTTACAGGAACATAATAAATCGGTTTACAGCTTCTCCAGGGCTCAGATTTAGTGTTGATGTGCACGTCAGGCCTGAAATGCATCAAAGGTCAGTAACAGTTTAAAAAGAGCTGATTACAGCAGTGAAACACAGAGATCATGTCTGCAGCTAACTGAGGAGCTTATCAGCACACAGCGTAGCCGGGAGATAAAACATTAATAATGATGATAATGCAGTACACTTCAGTAATGAGTGTGTCTTCAAACAGACGAGTCGTGTTCATGTGTTTAAGTCCACGTTGTTCTGAGCAACTTCTTCCTCAGGTTTGTTTCACTATGTGGGAATCTGCCATTTTCTTCAAAACGTTTTAGTTAAAAAAAAAAAAAGAAAAAAAGCCGAGCACGGCTTCTCCAGACAGAAAGGTGGTATTTTCAGTCGCAGTTTTTCAGACAGCGTCACATTAATGTTTGCGACTCAAAGTGGGGATGCCGAATGTTGCACCGAAATCTGTGGCCACGGGTGCTGTTGCACGTTTTTATCATCATCAGCAGACTGCAGACATTAAGCCAGGTACACGTTACTCAGTAGACATGGTGGTAAAAAACATGGTATCAGTACATTGATAACTCTCAATGATACTGACTCATCCAAACAGAAAACAGGAGATAAGTGCCGCCAGCGGTGGAGACTGACCTTCCCGTTAATGCTAACGACTCTATGATCTAATTGACTAATGGCAGACAGAAACTTGGAGCACTCTGATTGGGCAGTTCTGCCCCAGTAGCCTTGGGGCCTGGCAGCCAATCACATTACAGCAGGGTGTCTGCTGAGTGATGCTGCCTCTGGGACAAGCTGATTGGCTGCTGGGATGTTATCGGTGTTCAGTCTGTCTTTCTCTCTGGGCGAGTTAATGTCGCTGTTAATGAAGGTATGAGATTGTGTGTGTGCTCTTAAGGCTCTCACACACTTTGGTGTTATGATAAGAATAACGTTGACTTGGTCAAGTTCATCTGTCCAGACTAAAACTGATCTGAGTCCAGAGTGACTGAATGTTAAAGTTCACCTGTCTGTTTCAGAGTGAAAGTTAACTGTGACTCAGCTTGGGGAAGAAAAAGTTAAAGTACGTGTGTGTGTGTTTCAAAGTAAAAGTCAAAGTACAGCTGTCTCTGATATGCACCAATGTTTCCCTCATTGACATTTGAGGTAACGCTGTAAGAGACATGAGACATCCTTTGCTCCGCGTCCACTCACCAACTGATCTCTGATAAAGAGGTGTTGGATCATAAAGGACTCATGTGAAGGAGGCTGTCATGGGTCCTTGTTCATGGCTACGCCAGCAGCCTTCTTGATCCTCAGAGCTTTGGGATGTCAGTTGGTGAATGGACTCTTCAAATGGACGATCAGAGGAAAGGACATCTTGTGTCTCTGGGCGTGTTTCCTCAGTTCCTTTCTCCTCACATTTATGTGGGTGAGTCGAGGACACAAGGAAAAGATGGATGTGAAGGAACTGTGGATGCTTATAGGAGACTTGGGATGTACCCAAATAATTTGACACCTAAGTGTGAGCTTGTGTTGGTTGCAGCCATGGACCACAGCGCCATGGACCACAGCACCATGGAGATGGACCACACCCACCACCAGACCATGGCGACTACCACCAGTGGTGGACACGACCATGGAGGAGGAGGAGGAGGAGGAGGAGGGGGGAGTGATGGGAACCACGGACATCTGAGTGGAATGGTGAGGGGTGGGGCTCGGCACTGCTGCAGAATGTAACATCAGATATGTACGTACACTTGGATGCCGCCCATTACTGCGAAGCATCAACATGGCTGCCTTGTTTGTGCCACGCCTCCTAAATCTTGATTTATGGTTTTGCATTGAATTGGTAAAGCATAGCCTTGTACCCTAAGCCACAGACTAAAACACATGTCTCCAGAAATGTGACTACATGTTGTGGCCACGCAGACGACAACAGCCATGGTTGGTTGTATCACATTTCCTAGTTCATGTCTCTCACTGGCCAGAGAAGCCTGATTAATCCCCCTTGTTCTTCCTCAGCTGAGCTTAAGTGGTCATTTCAGTAAAAGTAACTGCTGCTCAGCATCTGTCAGGTTTAACTCCAACATGACCGGCTCAGTTTCAGTCGCCATTGTTTGTAGGTGGTGAGGAACCTCTACCGCCCACTAGCCCTTTGGCGGGATCATTGCAGGGTGAGACAGACACACCGGGCACAAGTATAAGTGCTCATGATGATGTAGGTCACTCACGTGGCCTGCGGCGTAGGCTCTGGGTAGATTAAATGCAGAACCACAAATCAAGCTTGGTGTGGGTGTGTGTCTGTGTGTAAAGGCAGGAGGTCTGTTCACAATTCAGCCATCAAAACTCACTGAATGTACCACAGCTGTTTGGTTTGTTCCAAATGACAGATGTGTGTTTATTGCAACACGGGATACTCGGTCACGTTAGAAGTGCATATTGTCATGTGGTATCTAAGTGTGTATGTGTGTCATCATCATGCTGAGGAGTGGGCGTGCCTTTAGGGAACCCGGCTGTACAGTCTGGTGATAACATGCTACTGTTGTCGCTGCCTAGATGATGACCTTCTACTTCGGCTACAACAACGTGGAGCTGCTGTTCAGCGGCCTGCTCATCAACTCCCCTGGAGGTCAGAGAGCGAGAGAGAGAGCGAGAGAGAGAGAGAGGCAACTCGTGTCTTACATGTCGCTCACCCTCTGTGCACTAATACAATCTGTTTTATTCCATTTTACATTTATATGTTTTGTACAATCAACTTTTTTATATTTAGACATTTTTGCATTTTTATTGTAGTCAAAATGTTATTATGGTTAGTTTTGTACTTTTATTTAGATTTTAGTTTTATATAAACCGTATGTATGTATTTAGTTTTACATTAGATGATTTTTATAAATATCCACTCAGTATGTTTTTGTTTTCTTTTTTTGTTTGTTTTCATTATTTTTTCAGCCCGTAAACATCGGCCCTCAGTTGTTGTGCCTGGTGTAGATGTGTAGTTTGTCACTGACAGGCTGTTTCCCTGTTCCTCTGCTGAAGGGGAAGGTGTCTGTCTGCTCTCCTGAAATCTGAGGTCCAACCAGGGACAGGCAATGAAATCTATGACCCCACAAATCTGACAGCCAATCACGGTTCGCCTGCAAATATCTGCAGATTTCAGGAGTGCGGTGAGAAACCTGAAACCTCTGGTCTCAGAGCGGCCAGGGCAACTTTTCAGTGACCAGGAGTTGATGCCAAAGTTTTACCTGTTGACAGTAAATATGCCGAGTGTAGTTTTTGGATGTAAACCGGACCCAGAGCATCCTTCCAGTATTTATTTATTTGCTATTTAACATTAGTTTATATGAGACGTGCTGTTGTTGCAGTACTGGGTCTCTATAAGTACTGAGTCTTACTGATTGTTAACACTCCTCTGTTACTGGATTCAGCTCGGGATCAGACTGTAGATCCATCCACACGTTTTGCTTAGACCTCTTTTATACAGTCAAAGCGCTGAGGGCCATGTTAGTAGTTGTTTTCCATTGAAATTATTCCTTTGTTACTTTTTACTTTTAGATTTTATATTTGGAATTAAGCTTGTTATACTTCTTGTTTGATATGTTTACATATACGCCATACTTATTTTATATAGATTATATAACATGTTATTCTCTTATATTTACATTTTCCTTGTTATATTTTATTGCATTTATGTAGTTTTTATTTAAATTATTATAACTATGTTTTTCTTCTGCATCTGCATCCTTTGTACGCACATGAACACTCCTCCCTCACCCTGTGGTCCAATCAGAAATGGTCGGGGCATGTATCGGTGTGTTCCTATTGGCTGTCCTGTACGAGGGGCTAAAGATCGGCCGTGAGGTGTTGCTGCGTCGCAGTCAGGTGAACGTCCGCTACAACTCGATGCCCCTCCCGGGGTCAGACGGGACGGTGCTGATGGAGACACACAAGACGGTCGGGTAGGTCACTAATGCTAATGCTAACAGCAGAGCAAACAGGAAGTCGAGTGAGTGAGGACAGAAAATATTTGATGAAGTGTTTTAATTTTATAATCTACTCACTGATTTTTAGAAACGGAAGAAGGGAAGTGAAGAACTGATCGAACTTGTCATCTGACATCCATGGAGTCATTTTAATATAACAAAATATTCATATTTACTGCAACAGCAAAACTACATCAGAGAGAGATATAGAATACAGCATCTCTCAACTCTCTGTTCTGCAATATTAGCCTGATATATTATTTCTTTTCTTTAATTAAGTTAGTACTGCAAATCATTCTCTTTACCCTGGGTGAAACTCTTGCTTCACAAACAGCACAGTTTCAGTGTCTTTGTAACACAACACCCTCACAGACTAGGCAGGACTCATCAAAAGTGTTTTATGAGGACAGGCCAAACAGCCACGGATGAAAGCTGAAAGGTGTAGAGTATTTTCCTCTTAATTCACAGGGTTTAGTTGGATGTAAGGAATAATTCTTTTTAACGTATGTTTTGCTCCTGCATCACAGTCAGCAGAGTCTCTGCCCCATCCTCTTTGTGTCTTAACACTGTAGTGCCTTTAGTACATACAGTATGTGTGTTTTACATTTGTAAACAGAATCTTTCTTTTCTCTTATTCTCGTTTCTACTTTAAATGCAAATATTTAATGATTTTGCTTCCAAGCACATTGAGTGTTTGTACTGGAGACACATTCCTTGTGAGTTCAAACATACTTGGCCAATAAAGGTGATTCTGATTCTGCTTAAGACAACAATGAAATGAATGCTAACAGGGGTTTAAAATGGTAGAATCGCAATACAAATGTTTAACACTAAACCAGGGGTGGCCAGTTCCAGTCCTCGAAGGGTCGCTGGCCTGCTTGTTTTCCACTATCCCTGCCTGACCTGCTGCTGATTACCTGGCTCAGGTGTTTTCGGTCAGTCAGAAGCTGGAAGATACCAATTCACTTTATCTTTCCTCACTCCACTTTCATCTAAGATGGTATCTTCCAGCTTCTGACTGACTGAACACACCTGAGCCAGGTAATCAGCAGCAGGTCAGGCAGGGAAAGTGGAAAACAAACAGGACAGTGGCCCTCGAGAACTGGAACTGGCCACCCCTGGTCTAGAGCTAATGACGCTAACAGCATGTGCTGTATTTGTAAACATGTTGATGCTACCACTGGATATAAAATAAAAACTCCTACAGATGCTGTATTCATTTAGGCTAACAGCACCGTTCTCTGCATTACTAGAACAATGCTATTTTAAACAAATTTTATAACAGTTTATAAGTGTGTGTGAAATTGTTACTGTTAAAGCTAATGCTAACACCATGTAAAGAGTAACATTGTTTAAAATGCTAACAGTAATGCTAACCCCTTCCTGTTGTCCCCTTAGGCAGCGGATGCTAAGCCACGCCCACTTCCTGCAGACCCTATTGCACATCATTCAGGTGGTTGTCAGCTACTTCCTGATGCTTGTTTTCATGACCTACAACGGTTACCTGTGCATCGCCGTGGCAGCTGGTGCTGGCATGGGCTACTTCCTGTTTAGCTGGAAGAAGGCGATTGTCGTCGACATCACAGAGCACTGTCATTAGCTACCGTGCTAGTTGGCATCATGTCTGAAGGTTTGATCGCAATCAGAAAGTTAAATTATTTAAGTTACTTGGTAACTGTTATGATAGTGTGCACACTAACAGATATAATTAGTGATTAATAATTCTGGTTTTGCAGAAAACACCAAGCACCTCATGTCTTTTGCCTCAAAATAGTTTTGAACTTCTGCTGGTTGCTGAGCTGGCCAGTCAGAGCTCAGATCACCTCAGGAGCTTTGATTAGCCAAATCACAATGTTCTGTCTTTTAATTTCCTTTTTAGTGCCATGACAACTAGAAGATTGGAGCTAAATGTAGCTTACGTGTACACGTCTTTTCCTAGTTAGCAAGTTGTTAGAACAACCACCAATCGTACAGTATTTAAACAGTTCTGCGATAATTTATTCGGGACTCTGTTTTATTAAAATTTTAATTGAGATTTTTTTGATTTAGTTGAAATTCTAAAATCATTTTTATGTTTTTGTCTCACACATATATAATCTTTTGTTTACATTAAATGCCCATTTACACTTTTGATTGAAAATATTAAAATCCTTTTTATATATATATACACAATTTGTTTTTGAAACTCATAATTTAGGCTTTTAGACTTTATTATAAACCAATGTTTTGTGTTTACCTACTGGTCATTTTCTGTTTTTTTTTTTAAAAGCCATCATGAAATGATGCTTCTTGAATTTATCAGCCGGTTAATATATACATAAAGTACACTTTTTTTTTTAATTAAACATGTCCAGTTGTTCCCAGGCCACCATCGTCCTTAAACCCGTCACCCTTTGCCTTAACATGGCCTGGATGTACTACTGACTGTGTTCGTTTGTTGCTGACCAGCACAGACCTGTTGATAACCAAGAGGCTCTGCTGGTTTCTCTTTAGAATGACTTAAAAAAACCTTTGTATCTTGACTTCTATTAGCTGTTTGAGAAGAAACGTGAACAAAACTGATTTCACTGGGAACAAAGGCTGATTTATTAGAAATGACCAAAACAATGTGCTACTACTCTGGTAAATCAGACATTTCACTAATACCTAACTTTAAATATCCTCTGTTCCTGGTGAAATGACCTTCCACAGATGTGGTATAATTTTATTTTTTCTAGTTGGTTCACACTAGGAGGTGGGCAAGGTTTAATTTCTAGATCCGTGATATTGCAGGGACCTATGAGTTGGCCTACTTGATTTCTATTTTGTACAAAATGGTTAAGTTAGATTAAAACCAAGCATGACTACACCTTATGGTCAAAAGTATGAGCATAGCTCTGTCTACACACTACATGCTGACCAGTGTGTCCACTTACTTTTGTCCAAGACTTTTACGATGACCTGGTTTCCATAGACCTCTGGCCATGTCCTGTCAGTGTGAATCTCAGTAAGAATGGGCTCGTTGTTGCTGAATTTGAAGTTGAGACTTTCTGTTAAAAACATGAAAGGTGTCTGTGAAGGAAACTGTTTTATCTCAATATTAAAGTGTCTGAAAATGTTGGAATTGTCACAAATGTTGGAATCAATAAACATGGAGTTTATGAAGAAATCTGTTGTCGTTTTGTCTGAAAATAATAATTTAAAACAGCCTAATAGTGGTCATTAGATTTAAAGGGAATTCCTTCTCTTTTCACATTTCTGGAGCTTGATTTTAGTACCATATCCTGAGGGCTGCCAGGATTTAGCTTCCAGGATGCACCTTTAAAGCTGGCGCACTGCAGTGACATCGAACCCAGAACCTGTGACAAGCGTTACTCGGCCCGACCCGTTTCCGTAGGTTCCTATCATATAATATGGATTGGGGGGGGGGGGGGGGGAAAGGGTTCTGT
>NW_018128161.1:217312-221329 GCF_001952655.1 Monopterus albus
ACGCCGGGGGGGGGGCCGGCCGGAGCCATAACACTGGAAGGCCGCCGGAAACAAAGACGAACCACTTCCGGGTGAATGTTGTGGGTCAAACCGATCAAAGACAACTGTCCCTGCCTTAAATCGTTTCTCTGGTTAATTTGCTGTGACCTGACTTTAAGTTTCATGTCCTCGTCTAATATCCTTTAACCGGATCTCAGTCACGAGCTTTTCGTTTTTGGTCCCGCATCGACCCTCCTCGATGGCCTCCAGGCGGCCGGACAGCTTTGACGGGCTCGGATACCGCGGCCGTGACGATCCGTTGTATGGAGCAAGCTACCCGGTCAGGAGCGCTGGAGCATCCGCGGAGTTGCAGCACCACCACTGGGTTACCACACCGCCTGACATTCCCGGCAGTCGCAATCTGCACCCCGGAGAGCGCACGCCGCAGTACGACGAGCCGTTGGGAGAGCCTGGAGGTTCCGGCTGGGACGCACCGCAGCCAGGCGTACCGCCTGCCGGTAGGTCGATGGCGTATTAGATAGCAGGCTAATGATACGATGGGAAGTGAACGGAGCGGGCTAACGGCTACTCAGCTAACGCACGGTCATGGCAGGACATAACCGGTATTTTGCTAAGCTGCAGGTTAATAATAGGCTAGAAAGTCAACTGATGACGTAGGAAATCATACAAATTAAAGCTAACTGGTAGTTAGCCAGCGGGCTAATGCTAATGTATGCATGGATCATTCAAGCTAACTAGGCGATTAAACGTCATCTTAATATCTAGTTTTTTGCTTAATTGATATATTTATGCAATTTATTTTTGTTAGATTTAAATGTTGGTAATGATAACGTAATAATAATACTAAAATGCCAATTTAAATCTTATAGTAAGTCCAGATTTAAACTCCTTACTTTCTAAGATTTTGGATTTTTGAATTTGAGTGTTTATTTTTGTTTGCAACATTTCATTAATTTTTTTCTTGATGGAAATAAACTTCTATATCCTTTTTATTTCCTCACTAGTTGTAAAATGACGAAGGTCTGTTATGTCCTTGTGTAGAACGTGTCCGATGACGGAGAAGAAACAAAAAAGTGAAGAATGAAATCAACGCATTTTTATTGTAGGCTTTACACTGTTTGTATGAGTGATGCTTTTCTTGTTTTTTCAGAGCAGCTGAATCGATTTGCCGGTTTTGGAATTGGACTTGTTAGGTAGGAGATCATTTCATGTTGTTGTTAGCAGTTCTTGTGGCCCTTAGGTAGTGTTCTTGCCACATGGGCGGCCTGGATTCACTGTCCAGCCCATGCATCACACCCAGCTGCTGGGGTTGCACAAGCCAGTGTACTCTTGGTGCCAGTCTGCAATCCGGATTGCATCAGGAAGGGCATCATTTGTAAAAACCTATGCCACCTCAAGTATGCAGATAATTTTGAATTATGATAATGATTATTATTGTCATTATTACAGGCCTGGTGATAAGACATGTTTGATGATTAACCCCAGTCAGACTGACAGAGTGAGTCAGTCTGACAGCAGCTGATAACACTGTTCAGTCTTTTCAGGTTGTGTCTGATTGTGGGACAGGGCTGCTAATCATATCATCAGTCCTAGCTAAAGTTTCTCGATCCTGACAGTCAACACTGAGGGACCACAAAACTTTGGGTCTGACAGACAATATTCAGGGAAATACTAGGTGCATCACAGACAAAGAATTTTCAAAATAAAAGCATTTAAATAACAGCTGTCTGTGTGTGCAGCCTGTTCACTGAGAACGTCCTTGTTCACCCATGCGTCGTCTTCCGCAGACAGTGCCAGGTGTGTTCACAGTCATCACCTTTTGTCACCATGTTGTTACATGATTATAGTTGCAGATCATTTATATTTGTCTTTGATCAGGTGAACTACCACGCCCGCTGTTACCACCTGACTCCATTCAGTGCTGTCGGTGTCATGTACACCATCACCAAGGCTCAGGTATCACACAGGAAGCTGATGCTGAAAATAATATTTCAATCTTTGTTTTTTAATATCAAGGAATAATCTTTCTTAGAATAATCAGTCGATCTGATCGGGTATCAATAATGTTGTTGTTCAGGGTCCGAAGGCTCTGTGGAAGGGGATGGGAAGCACCTTCATTGTTCATGGTGTCACGCTGGGAGCCGAGGGTATCATCAGCGAGTTCACACCATTACCACGGTAACTATTGGATAATACAGCAGTAATACAGCAGTGTTACTGTAGTAATACTGCTGTATTACTGTGGAACTCTTGCAGTATTACAGTAGTATTGCTGCAGTATTACAGCATGTGTTCTGCCCACAGGGAGCTTCCTCACAGGTGGAGCTGGAAACAACTGGCTGGACATTTGGTGCTTAAAGGGTCAGTCCACTCTTTCTACTGCTGATTTAAAGAGGGCAGGTGTTCTCATGGCACAGATGCAGACCAGACTGGCTCTGCTTGTCTAATGTGTGAGCTGTCTCGCAGAGGTTTAACATTGACGCTCTGTGGACTCCGTTTCAAAGAGACTGCACACGGGCTGAGGCTGAGATGCGCCCAAGGCCAGGAACACTCTGTGTGTATGCACCTGCACTGCAGATGGTCACAGATCTGTCTGTGCTCATCTGACATCAGTTTAAATGTGAATCACTGTTTCTGAGTGAGTTTCTGTTTGCTCTCAAACATTAAACTTTCTCTCTGTCTCTTGCCTGCAGATTAACAGCTGTGGTGGCTCTTCCATTTTACTGTGCCAGCCTCATCGAAACCGTCCAGGTCACTATTAATTATTATTCTTGTTAAGTTGTGAGACTATAATTAATTCCTGTTGTCTCCAAAATGCCATGAGGTATTTGCGCAGACTGCCTGGGTAAATAAAATAAGATGAGAATAAACGATATTAGATGCAGAGGAGAGGAAAATATTTCTCCAGTGCTGCCGTTCAGTCAACAAGAGCAGATATGAATAAAAGATAATAAGAAATAAGATGATGACACCTTTTAGGTCAAAAGGTCAAAAGTGTTTATTTGTCATATGCACAGTTAGGAAACGTGTTTCCCTGTACAATGAAATTCTTACTTTGTCGTCCACATGAATGCCACAAAATACTAATGAAATATAAAGTAGATGAATAAGTAACACAGAATCTAAGGCACTTTAAGCAGCAAATAATAAGAGAATGTATGCTGCATGGGAGCAGCATGTGCAGCAGTCAACAGTCAATGTGCAAACTGAGAATGTAAACAGTACATCACGTATTTCCTGGTAATAAACTCCTCAGCTGTTTAGGAGTCTGATGGCAGAGGGAAAGAAAGAGTTTTTCAGTCTAGTGGTCCTGCATTTCACACTTCTGAACCTCCGGCCAGAGGGTAGGGAGGTGAACAGTCCATGCTGAGGGTGGGTGGGATCTTTGAGGATGGAGGCAGCTTTCCTATGCACCCTGTGATGGTAAATGCTCTGCAGAGAGGGCAGTGGAGTCCTGGTGATCTTCTCCGCAGTCTTTACCACTCTCAGCAGGTGCTTGCGGTCCATAGCAGTAGTGCTGCCATACCAGACAGTGATGCAGCTGGTCAAGATGCTCTCAATGATGCAGCTGGTCAGGACGCAGCTGCGTGTTGTGTGGATCCTTAATGTTAAACCACATGAGAGGAGCAGATTCTCTCCTCACTTTGGTTGTGACGACTTTTGTCAGCATACACACTGTTCAGTACTTTTCCATTTGATGTCATGCTTCATGTTGTTTATAGCAGATGCCTGTGTCACAGGTGGGATGTGTACAGTTGATCCCGTGTCTCTCACTTAGGTACCTATGCTGTAGCTGTGAGAATGACCTGTGGGACTGGATCACCAGCTTCCTCAAAGCCCAGGTCAGTTTCACTCTCACCCTGCTCTAACACGTATTTACCTACAGACTAGGAGCAGATGCAGAACAGCTGAGTCCAGTAGAAGGACTTCAGCGTGTCCTCCGGAGGGTTGAGCGCTGCTCTAGTCCTGATCCTCCTCCACTAATCAGTCGCAAATGTTTTGTCTTCCATCACAATT
>NW_018128161.1:222705-231765 GCF_001952655.1 Monopterus albus
AAACAGTCCTGCATGATGCCTTCAGTCTCTGGGGTCCAGAGTTTAATTTGTTTGGTGACAGGGTTTGTTTGTTTCAGTCTTTGTCTGTAAGCTGGATACAGGAACAAAGAAATGTGGTCTGAGCGTCCAAGGTGGGGGCAGGGTGCAGCCCTGTATGCACCACGTATGTTACTGTAAACATGATCCAGAGTGCTCTTGTCCCGGGTGGGAATGTTCACATGTTGGTAATATTTGGGAAGTACAGTCTTTAAATTGCACTGGTTAAAGTCGCCTGCAGTGATAAAAAAGAGCATCGGGGTGCGCTGTCTCTAGCGTGCTGATGACATCATAGTTTGCTGAGAGCTGCAGAGGGATCAGCTCTTGGGCTAACATACACAGTAGCCAGAAACACAGCACTATGCTATCTGGCTAGATAGTAGGGCCGGAATGTAAGCAATAACAACTCTATGTCTGGCGAACAGTGCTTATAAACGGTCTGTACATCTCCACACCATGAGTTATTGATAAACACGCACACACACCTCCTTTTACCTTTCCCAAAGCAGCAGTGCGGTCTCCTCGATGTACTAATGTTCTAAATGAACCTTTTGGTCAAACATGATCAGAGCCTCCAGAACAGTTACTAAATGGTTCATGTTATTGATCCATGATAATCAGAGGTCTGTGCAGAGTGGTTACCCATCATGCCCCTCTCTCATCCGCAGAGTGACATTGTTCGAGATGACTCGTCCTCTGGACTGCTGGACTGTGTCCGTGAAGGTTTGGCTCGGTTGTTGGGTGTTGGTGCTCCTCACAGTCACCGTCTGCTTCCTCTCAGCTCTCTGTTGCTTCCTGCTGCGCTGCACGCGGTCCTGCGATACGCCATCGCTGCCTCCATCCAGCGGGCGACACTGTGGCTGCACCAACGAAGCAGGAAGAGGGGTCCTGATCCCTCCAACCCACTGGACGCCTACTTCCCTGAGCTGGTGGCGGCATGGGCAGGCTCTCTGGTGGCCGACATCATGGTGTTTCCTCTGGAGACGATGCTGCATCGCCTCAGCCTGCAGGGCACGCGAACCATCATTGACGCCACTGACGGCATCATGGCCACAGGAAATGGCAGCACCCCTCTTGTGCTTCCTGTCAACACACAGTACGATGGCATCTCTGACTGCCTCCAGGCCATCGACCGCAAGGAAGGGCCAGCTGGGTTTTATCGAGGGTTTGGTGCCCTGGTGGCACAGTACACGCTGCACGGGGCGCTTCTGGCTGCAGCCAAGACACTGCTGAGACTACTGTTGCTGGACAGGAAGCACAGTTAGAGGTGTTACCATAGAGATGCAGCATCATTTTCTGTGGAGAGCTGGAGTATTACTGCCACAGCAAGAGAAAACATAAAGCTGTGGCACAATGTTACTACAGGAAACAGTTTGGTAACTAATAACAATAAAACTGAGCAAACGTTTTGTCTTATTGGCAGTGATATGAAGCATACAGGTGTTAAAAATACCTAAATGAAATGGATATAAAAAGACTACTAATTTGAAAAGTCTTGAATTTGTCAGAAAGTAAAAATTTAAACCAAAACATTTATTGGCTAGGCCAAGAAGTGGTCATGTGACTCTTCATGTGTCTAAAGGAGCTATTCGACATTTTTATACTTTGTTCTGTTTCACTAGAGTCAGAACAGTTTCACTATAAAGTAGTGAATACAAACATAAATCCACCTGTAACACAGTTTCAGTCCTGTAAACCAGGCTTATCCCACAGACTGGGAGCAAGGGGAACTGTTAGCTTAGCTTAACCGCAGACTGGGAGCAGGGGGAACCGTTAGCTTAGCTTAGCCCGCAGACTGGGAGCAGGGGAAAACCGTTAGCTTAGCTTGGCCCGCAGACTGGGAGCAGGGGGAACCGTTAGCCTAGCTCATCCTAAAGAATAACAACATCTCCAGATCGGATGCTGACATCTGCACACCTCCTGCCCTGCATGAACTCACGCGCCTGTGTAAAAATGCAGTGTTTAAATACTGACAACTGATTGGTCACCTGCATTCCAGCAGTATCTACCTGCTGCAGTGAATGAATCTGTGAATAGTAGTAATAAACATGAAACAGCACGGTGAATTTAAAAAGCTTGTTTATTTGTATAAAGTTGTAAAAATGAGAGACTGGGTAGATTTAGATAAAATTATTTATGATTCATATTCAATATTCAAGTCAGATAGGTGAAGGATAAATAAAATGGTTAAAATTATAAATCAGTTAAAATAAAATAAAAACAAAGTTTCCAAGAGTACCTGCAAAATGGAAACATTTTGAGAAAGCAAAGCTATTGAAATGTTTTTTATTCATGACAAATCTTGTGTTTGCACTTGTTCATATTTTGACATTTTGTTGTAAAAGTCATGTTTAAACTTGTGATGTAGAAAAAAAAATCTCTCTAAACTCTTAATTAAAACAAATTTATTTCTTTTGCTGTTTTCACCTGAAATAAAAGTCATATCTGTGGTAGTTGCTGCTTGTTCAGTGCATGACTGAAATAATGTTAAAAATATATTTTTGTTAGCTTAGCTTAGCTTAGCCCGCAGACTGGGAGCAGGGGGAACCGTTAGCCTAGCTCATCCTAAAGAATAACAACATCTCCAGATCGGATGCTGACATCTGCACACCTCCTGCCCTGCATGAACTCACGCGCCTGTGTAAAAATGCAGTGTTTAAATACTGACAACTGATTGGTCACCTGCAGTCCAGCAGTATCTACCTGCTGCAGTGAATGAATCTGTGAATAGTAGTAATAAACATGAAACAGCACGGTGAATTTAAAAAGCTTGTTTATTTGTATAAAGTTGTAAAAATGAGAGACTGGGTAGATTTAGATAAAATTATTTATGATTCATATTCAATATTCAAGTCAGATAGGTGAAGGATAAATAAAATGGTTAAAATTATAAATCAGTTAAAATAAAATAAAAACAAAGTTTCCAAGAGTACCTGCAAAATGGAAACATTTTGAGAAAGCAAAGCTTTTGAAATGTTTTTTATTCATGACAAATCTTGTGTTTGCACTTGTTCATATTTTGACATTTTGTTGTAAAAGTCATGTTTAAACTTGTGATGTAGAAAAAAAAATCTCTCTAAACTCTTAATTAAAACAAATTTATTTCTTTTGCTGTTTTCACCTGAAATAAAAGTCATATCTGTGGTAGTTGCTGCTTGTTCAGTGCATGACTGAAATAATGTTAAAAATATATTTAAAAAACGTGTATAGACCTATATACATATATTATCTTCAGTAAATTGTTTTAACAAGTACCTTTTACAAAATATGAGTTTGAATGGAGTTTATTTAGTTTTATTACTAACGTGTGTATTTTCAGTGGGGGGCTGCCTGGGATTCGTGCATGCTCATGACCAATTGCGTGCATGCAAATCTGGGTAGAAATAATTCCTCGCGTGTCCGACACACCTGGCCAATAAAGCAGATTCTGATTCTGATATGGACTTGCATAAAATGAAAGTCACCAAAATGATGGCTCGTTTTTCACAAGCTATATGTGTGGATGTTTGTGTAATTACAGTATAAGTTTAAACAGAACGTTCAAACATAGACATTACCCTGGTTATGATCCACAGTCTCATTCACAACAAACAAATCCTGTGGTTTACATGTGGAGGTTTGAAGGTCAGGGTTAGGTATTAGGGTTAGGGCTGAGTCCCAGTGCCGCGCTGTGGCTCATCTCTGGTGCTAATGCTAATGTTAGCTGTTGTAACAGTTTCAGCATTGGTGATGTTTTAGTCTGTGATCTCAGTAATGTTAGTAATGGTAATATTAATTTTGGTTTTCTTTGAAATATTAACATTGCTAACATTATCAAAGAAATCGGATTTTCGTTGCTTAGCCTACTATTGTTGCTTGCTAACTGTGGAAGGCCTCTCTGAGAAGGCGTTTTCACAAATTTTTTTCCATAATAAATCATTTAAAACTATTTTTCCACAACCACATTCCTGTTTTAAACCACTACATCTATAATTTAAACAAAATGAAGAGCAACCCAAACTCTAGTGAATACTAACGTTAGACCTGTTATACCCCAGTTCTTTTATTGGACAGATCTGAGTAAGGAAGGCGTCCGTCTTTCTTCATTTTAGTGCTGATTTATTTAAAGCACAAATAAAATTACAAACAGATCCAGGTTGTTCCTCCCTCCAGAAACACACACATACTCCGGCTGCTGGAGGAAGGAACAACCTGGAAGAAGGAGACTGATAAAATTTATCAGTTTTTGGACTAACCCCTTACACAGATGAAGTCCGTCCAGCAGACTCCATCTCTTATCTAGAGCTACACAGACTTGGAGCAGCTGCATGTTACCTAGTCATAACAAAATGAGGAAGCTCAATGTGTGTGTATGTTGTCACGTGGTGTGTAGCTAAGACATTCACTTATTTATTCAGACATGGTATTCCAACACAAGGTTAATACAGGAAAACAATTGGTGTCATGGTAACTGTAGCTCACATTTCAGAATCAGCATCGTCTTCTAAGCTTGAAGCAGAGCATATACTCTGAACCTTACTAAACTGCATTACTAACACATTCATGTCTAATAATTATCTGACTGATTTATTCATTTCTAACAGACCTTTATTTTAGTAAGTGTCCCGTGTGGTTATGGTTCGGGTTAGGGGTCGTATCGCCAAAACCATGAAGAGGAAGGAACCCATGCACTTCTTCTCATCGGAACGTTTGTGTTGTTGATGACTGTTTCGAGTCGGATTCAGTTCGTCGGCCCTCCTCCATGTGTTTTCTCCATGTTTTTTTTTCCACGTTAATGGGCTGTCCGGTCTGACTGTTAGTTTGTTATTTTCGGGTTTTATCCGGTGAATCTCCGCTGCTATCGGACATGCAGGGCGGCGGGAGCTCTCTGTTCTCCGGTTTCCGCGTTCTGGGACTTTACTCCAACCACGTCCCTCACGCGCTGCACTTTCACAAGAAGCACCGGGAGTTTTACCTGGTGACGGCGATTGGCAAAAGTTTCCACACCTACAACGTAAGAGCCTTTACGTTTTGTTTTAGAATTAGTGGAGGGGAGGTGGGGGGTCAGCACCACTCTCTCAAAACACGTCATAATGACTGGGGTGAGAATTATTAATAACAATTTACACGTTCCCTTCCCAGCACTGAGGAAGATGGGGTCAGGTTACAACGCACACACGTGTTTGCGTGTGCATTTGTAACCAGTCATTAACAAGACCTAGTGTGTATCACAGTCCACTAGAAACAAGTTAAAAGATATTAGTGAATTTGACATTTTATTTAATTTAGTTTTTCTATTTATACGTTATTTCAAACCAGTGTTATTTTCTGGATTATTGATTGATTGCAGGTGAACAGGTTGGGGATCGTTGCTGTCAGTGAGTACTTCAAATTATTTTTCTGAAACGATGGCGTTGCTGAGAGTTGTGCACTCTGATTAGCTGCTGTGCTGTGATGTAATAAGATGTGGTTGCCTAGGTAACAGCCTTTCAGATGACATCACCTGCTTGGCAGCAGACAGGATGTTGGTGTTCGCCGCTGCTGGGCGTCTGGTTACTGCCTTCGCCAGGAACAAAGAGGTACATTAAAAGGTGTTTTTGTTCTTTTAAGTTTTTTATATTACAGTTAAAACAAGCTGATAGCTGCGGCTGGAGGCATTGTGTTTTTTACAGGTCGCCCATCCTTTTGTCCGGCCAAAAATAAGTTCTAAAATAAGTATTTGGTCCTTGTTTGTTCTCTGTACAGGTGGTGATGCGTTACCATGGTCACAAACAGGAAGTGCATCTGCTACTTCCTCTGGGTGATCAGCTGATCTCAGCTGACAGAGGCGGTGATGTCATTGTTTGGAATGTCCAGGGGGGTGGTGAGTAGGAGGCGGCGGAGCTTCAACTACGCTCATTTGCATCTTGATTGTGCATGTCCTGATACCCATCATGCCTTTCTCTCTTTGCCTGTCAGACATCTACCTGCAGCTGCAGTTTGACCCACACATTTTTGACGTGTCGGCCATGATGCACCCAAGTGCCTACCTGAACAAGGTGCTGCTGGGGAGCTCCCAAGGTGCACTGCAGCTGTGGAACATCAAGACCAGGTGTTCTTTTTAAAAATTGTAACCATATTTAATAAATGTTTACAGCTGGACTCCTGAGATGGAGACACTGACATCAGTTCATGAATCCACACACAGCAACTGAAGAAATAAACATTACAAACAAAAATAAATTGAGACACAGGTCAGGTCTAGACTTGTTCAAACAAGTCGATATTTACTTAAAGTTATTTCTTCAAAAAGTAGGAAACGGTAATATAATATTTTTAATCTGTGAATATTCAGCTTTTCTTTTTATTCAAAAAAAATTGGAATAGGTTTCCACTTATCTTTACATGTAATAATTTCTAGGAGTGTTTCTGGTGTTCATGATGATTCCAGCTTGGTTTACAGTCTAATGATACTCGTAGCTAGAGAGCATCCTGTGAATCAACACATCCTAACCGTACAGGCAACCACCAGAGCCGCCCAGTCAGGTCCAGGTTAAAGCTGGTGACAGGGAGCCCGGCGAGATGTGAACAGGTGAACTGAGACAGATTTTGAACAAACAAAGAAGCTCTGACATCAGCAGCAACGACAAGTTGGATGGAAACAAGCCCCCGCCTGTTTCTCCTCATGATATGTTGAATTTGAACTAACTGAGACCTGTTTTCTTGGCAGCACGTTGTTGTTCACATTTCCGGGTTGGTCGTCTGGAATCACTGCTCTGCAGCAGGTCAGTCTCAGCCAATATTTGTACAGATTAAAAGGATTTTAAAAAAAATTTAAAGTTACTCCAATTTTTAAAGTTCATTTTCAAAAACTTTATGAAGATGTTTTTAAAAATATATTTTATACAGTTACTGAGCTGTTATTTATATGGCCATCCCTGGTAGGCTAGTGGTTAAGGCGCAGCGCTCTCGCCGCTGTGGCCCAGGTTCGAATCAGGGTTGTGTCGGGAAGGGCATCCGATGTAAACACGTGCCAAATGTAACATGCGAGTCGCCAGTGTGACGACTCGCTGCGGCGACCCCTAAACAGGAAAAACCTAAAGTGACTTTCTTTCTTACTGAGCTGTTATTTATAGGAACAGATGTTATCTATGAAATGCTTTTATTCTGAAGAATGATTAAAATATTCAACTGACTGACATGTAATTTAATTGTTTGTTAAATAATCAGACAATAAATAATAATAATAAGATATAAATGATAAAAACTTCACAGAGTCCTGCAGTGGATGTAGTCGGTGTTGGCACGGCAACAGGCTGCATCATCATTCATAACATTCGACTGGACGAGACGCTGATGAGCTTCACACAAGACTGGGGACCAGTCATCTGGCTCACTTTCAGGACAGGTTAGTTGGGAAGAGATACCTGAGGACTTTATAAACACAAAACTAGCACAACTGTTAGTCTCTCAGGGGAATGAGTGTTTCTAACTTCAGTCACTGGCCTAACTCATTCCAGTAGTGAGGTGTGACTGGATACCAGTCTGTCCCAGTTCAGAGCCGGGATGAGGAACTTCTGAAGCCAGTCTCTCCTGTGACCTGGTGTCATGGTTGTGAGCTCTGAATTTGACTAAGGATGTTAAAGACCTGTTCAGTTAAAGAGCAGGGCCTTAGAGATGAAGGCCAGTGGTGACCTCTGACCTTTTGCAATGACTCTGGCGAGTGCGACAGCTGTCATGCAGCACTGTGGTCAACGGACACAGTCACATTCAGGTTCAGCATTTTTGAACAAGATGTTCAACATGAGCTCTCCCCACGTTTGTCAGTATTTTAAATGCGGCACTGTGTGGACTGCCTATAGCTAGTGTGAGGGTTAGGAACAGTGTCGCTTTTAATGAAGTGCATTAACTGTGTGTAGCATCATAGTAACCATTAGCTACCTATCTGTGTGTAGCATCATAGTAACGGTTAGCTACCTATGTGTAGTGGCATGCTAGCTGGAGCATCAGTTAGCTTCAGCTGTTCTTCCTGTGTCCTGGTCTTGAATCGCCTCTCCATCCATCTACATGTCACCACTATGCGTCACTATCTGTATGTCTCTTCTCTCCCACCAAGATCTGGGGTCTGTCGGAGGTTTCTTCCTTTAAAGGGAGTTTATCCTCCCCACTGTTGCCAAGTGCTGCGTGGGGGATTTGTTGGGTCTTGCTCTATAATAATAATAATAATAATAGTAAGGTGTAAACCTGAATTTGTAAAGATGATTTTTGTTTTGATCTCGTGCTATACAAATAAAACTGAATTGAATTGAAGTGTCATCACCTTTTCGTGGAGACTTTATCATTGCATTATATATGTATTGTAGTGGTTAGAAACAAACAAAATATAATAACAGATAACGTATAATATGTAATGTGAAGTAAAACACATTAGAAAGGGATATAGTGTGAGTTAAAATGGTTGTGTAACAGCCACCAAGGCGTTGACCTTGTATGCTTCCAGAAGTGCATGTGCTGCTCTCAAGAGGGTGTTGGGCGCTTGACTCCCAGCTATTCAAAGCATCTAGCATCTAACATCTCCTAAAAAGGAAGGTTTAAGGGTTGATGCAACTGGGGAAACAATGATTAGAAGGGAGAGATGGGAATAAAGTGAGCAGCAGAGTTGGTCAGGAGAGAGCATTCGGAAGGCTAGACAAACAGGCAGATCCCGGCCGGGAGGGTACCGACCTGACTCTGGACTTTGACTGACGGTACCCTGTGGCCACAGTGACTGACTGACTGTGACAATCTCCTTATTGAATACTTTATCTATTCCACTGCAGATGGAGTGATTCTGTTCTTTGTTCCCTAACTACCAGATTACCTATTTAACTACTACTCTGCTCAGAATAATTGTAATATTAAATGATTATTTAAATTGGGATGATTTGTCTGGATTAATCTAGTCATTCTAGCAACGACAGTATGAATATGCCAGAGATGGTAGTTCTTTTGATCGCTCTGTTGTCTCTCTCCCTTTCAGACGGTCCTCCCATCGTGGCATCCGGCAGTCCTCAAGGTCACATTGCA
>NW_018128161.1:231829-232682 GCF_001952655.1 Monopterus albus
CAGCTGTTGCTGGGGCAACCTTCCTGCATGGAGAGCCACTCTTGGTCACTAATGGAGCTGACAACGCCATCAAGGTAATATAAACAAAGAAACAGGAAGATGACTCTGATGCATGGAAATGAATTAAAACTAGAGAAATGCATTTCCTGTTGTAAATGCGTGTGGATGCTGATAAGCTGAAAGATTGTCCTGAAAATGCCTGAAATCAATTGCTGAAACAGCTGAAAGATGAGAAGAAATGGCTGAAGTTCTTTGTTGAAACAGTTGAGAAGAAATGGCAGAGATTTTTTGAATAATCTGAAGGATGAGATGCAATAAAGTAGGAATGGCCTTGAAGAGCTGAACATTTTGATACCTGAATGGCTTTTCTAGCTGAAGGTATGCTGAATTTATTAATAAAATGCTGAACATTTTGACACCTGAGAAAGGCATATCAACCTGAAAGTATGCTGAAGTACAATTTTCCCATTAATTTGAATGGGGGGGCATTTTCAAAATAAAGCTAAATATTCCAGAAGTGCATAAAAATTCTGAGTCGAAGAATGAATGTCCTGGGAGACTTGAACATTTTGATACCTGAAAGTATGCTTAAGTAGAATTTCCCCATTCATTTGAAAGGGGCAAACATTTCAGAATAAAGCTAAATATTTTAAAAGTGTGATGATTTGAAAAATTGTTAATAGAGGCATGAATGTTTTTGAAAAGCTGAACATTTTGATACCTGAAATAGGTGAAGGTATGCTGAATTTGAATATTCCCATTCATTTGAATAGGGCAACATTTTCAAAATAAAGCTAAATATTTCAAAGGTATGAAGTTTAGAAAACTTCTGAAGAGAAGCATGAATGTCCTT
>NW_018128161.1:232998-237768 GCF_001952655.1 Monopterus albus
GCCAGATTGCCGGCCGGGATTGGCTCCGGCCCCACCCGTGACCCCGTTCAGGGACTAAGCGGTAGAAAATGAATGAATGAATGAATTACAAAGGCATGAAGTTTAGAAAAATTTTGAATAGAAGCATGAATGTCCTTGAAGAGCTGAACATTTTGATACCTGAAAGTGTGCTGAAGTAGAATTTTCCCATTCATTTGAATGGTGCAAAATTTCAAAATAAATATTTCTAACGTATTAAGTTTAGAAAACTTCTGAATAGCAGCATGAATGTCCTTGAAGAGCTGAACATTTTGATACCTGAATGGGTTTGCTAGCTGAAAGTATGCTGAACTTATTAAAGATGTGAAAATAGTCCAATAGGACCCCACTAGGGATGAAACGATTACCGGTTTATTGATAAACCACGATAAAATGTCCTGACTGTTAGTATTATCATTTAAAATTTAATTATCATTAACACTGTGTTTGATTATTGTGATTTTAAAAACTCACGGTAAAGCCTTTTCAGCCAGCATCTAGTTTGACACGGGACGGGAGCAGCACGCATTGTAGTTTTTGGCACAATATAATATGGCGGAAGGCAGTGATAGCGCTCAGCAGATTTTTCAGCCATCTAAGAGGACCAAATTGGAGGTCTGGTCATATTTTGGCTTTTACAAGAGTCATGAGGGCAATTTAATCGAGGACGCTCACCCTGTCTGCAGATCATGCAAGAAGAAAGTCGCTGCAAAAGGGGGAAACGCGTCAAATTTGCTGAGCCATCTTTGTGATCACCACCCTCTGTTATATAGCGAATGCAAGGTAAGTTAATGTTTACCTCAATACCAAAACTAACTTGGGCAAATATTTGGACAAAAAAAAATATTGATTAGAGATTAAATATTTTATTATCTCACTTGTAATTAACGCAAAGCTTCCGCGAAGAAAAAGTCCGCAGCAAGTGGCTTTGAGTCAAGACGAACGAACATGTCCCAACTATTAAGGTTGACATTTATATAACAATGTATTGTATATTCGTAGTAAACTTATTACACAGATTTATTTTATCTGTAATATATAATTACGGGTACATGAAATATTGAATTGAGATTCATCCTAATTTACCTGTTTATAAATCCATTATGTACAGTGTACAAAGCAATTGTCCAGACAATATGATTACTACAGCAATATTATAGTAGTATTAATACTAAATTCCTCTGATTTCATAATCAATACAATCCAAAACTGAGACGCCAGACAGCAAGTTGCATTTGAATGAACTGAAACTAGAGAACACGTCCGCGGTGATACAAGACATGAATGTGCACTGTGTTAACTTATAATGCATCACTATTGACAACAGTCATTATAAAGAAGGAAATGCAGCAGAACAGAATCGATATTCCAGTAGTTTAGTCATCTAACCAACTTATTTTGTTCAAACACAGAGTGAGCAAGTGGAAAAAGACAAACCCAGGTAGCTGGCTTTGGTGCAAACAGTGAGGTTTATTTACAGTGCTGTACAAGGAAATAAATATAGGAGGGATGTTGAGAGAGATGACCAGGTGTCAATCAGCGGCAGAAGAAACACAGTCAATGGTATGGTGGATGATAATGGGCTGGGCTGCGGATGTTGGGTTCACTCCTGGGCTGGTCGAGGTGGAGGCGATGATGACTGAGAAAATAGGAGTATGGAAAAACAAACAGGTTAAAGGAGACTGTGCATCGACCTGTGAGGCGATGGCTGGTGGAGCTGAGTGAATCCAGGGTCCAGAGGAGCAGTCCGGAGAGGTGGAAAAACAGATACGGCGGGGCAGGAATAGAGACTTGAGAAAAACACAGAAAAATATAGCGGGCGTACTTGGCACAAAAACAAAGTGATAAAACATACGGGGCCTGAAGACAGAGAAAGAACTGGCAGGGGAGTGAATGGTGAGCAGTGTATAAGTAAGGAGGGAAACTAACGAGGCGCAGCTGGTGAGTGATCAGGGAAGCGGGGCAGGTGTGTCTAATAATGCAATCAGTGCAAGGGAGCAGACTAGCGTGAGGAAAGGACGAGAGGCAGGTGCTTAAAAGGCAGACTGCTTATGCACCCACATTAAAAAATGCTCAAGACCTCACTGCAGCTATTTCATATTTCATTGCAAAGGACATGATGCCATTTCAGATTCTTGAGGCCTGGTTTTCAGAGGCTGATGAAAGTTGCTGTACCACACTACAAACTGCCATCACAAATTTTTTTTTTCCAAAACTGAAATACCAAACCTGTACAACCAGGTCAAAGCTGATGTTGTAAAAAAATTAGCTCAAAGAACATGGTTTGCTGCAACTACTGACCTCTGGATAGTGAAAGTGTTGGTGGTCAACCCTATATAGGCTTCACTATCCACTACTTCACCCCAGACTGGCAACTGGAATCAAACTGCCTCAAAACTCAGTTCTTCCCAGAAGATCACTCAGCTCACAACATCAGCGAGTTTTTTGAGAATATGCTGGAAGAATGGGGGAGCAACAAAAAAGACCTGGTCTGCGTAACCACAGACAATGCAACAAACATGATAAAAGCTTTTGAAGGGTTCTCAGATGTGTGGCTTGGGTGCTTTGGCCATAATTTGAACCTGGCCATCTCAAAGGCTTTGAATATTCAGAGTTCAAACAGCAGTCAAGGCGTGCCATCATCTGATTCAGGGCTTCTTAAGGAGCTGGAGGAGAAGGCGAGAACTGAGGGAAAATCAAGCTGCCCTCAACATGCCACAGAAGGCTTTGATACATGATGTGGTGACTCGATGGGGATCTACATACAAGATGGTTGAGCGTTTTCTTAGTCAGCAGCCACCAGTCCGTGCAACACTGGCTGGAGAAAGAGGATCATGGCATCTGATGCCCAAGGATACTGAAATAACTGTCATGGAGCAACTGTGCCAGCTCCTTGAACCTCTGAGCAAGTTAACGGATGCACTTGCCTCAGAAACACGAGTAACACTGTCAGCCATCAAGCCCGTCCTGGACCACATCAGTTGTGATGTTCTGGTGGAAAAGGATACAGATACATCCCTGACCAAAGAGATGAAAAGTTTAATGAGAGAAGACCTCAAAAATAGATACACAGAGAAAGCAAAGAGAATCATGAACATGGCTTGTTTCATTGACCCCCGCTTCAAAAGGAGCTCTTTAGATGAGTCTGAGGCTTCACAAATTGACACTGACTGTGTCCAGAAGGCTGTGAAGCTGGCTGCACATGTTAGGAAAGAACCACAAAACACCTCCACTACCACCAGCACTCCCACAGCAGCATCGGAGGGGAAAGGCCTAGCCGGGTTGCTGAAAAAGATTACTTCAACAAGACAGCAGAGAGGTGAAGAGGGTCAGATTCTGACCACTCTAGAAGGCAGTGTGAAAAAAGAAATCAAAGTCTACCTGTCTCTGCCCCTACTTCCAGCAGAAGAGGATCCACTTGTGTGGTCGAGGGGCCATGCATCAGAACTGTCTCACCTTGCCAGGGTTGCCAGGAAGCTTCTGTGCATCCCAGCAACCAGCGTGCCTTCAGAGAGAGTGTTCAGTGCCAGTGGGTATATTGTCTCCCCTCAAAGAGCACTACTTAAACCAGATAAAGTAAATATGCTGACATTTTTGCATTTCAATCTCAAGTGAATGAAGCTGCATATAACATGTTAGGTTAGCTGCACTTTTTTTTATGAAGGAAAGAACAGACATACAATCATTGCTGTTCATTTGATTGTATTGTTGTTACATGCACATTGATTTACTTGTGGTGTTTTTATATGCAATAGGAAAACTTATACCTTTCAGGGCTTCATTTTATGTTAATTCATACTTTAAAAAGTGCAATTGTATTTGTTGTTGGTTTGCTACATGGTGTTTTTCATCATTCAAATTGTCAAACTCACCCATCTGCTGCTCTCAGGCTTCCAGTACCAAAAAGGTTGCGAATAGAGCGGGAGGCTGAGAGCTTTGTGTCCCGAGAGTAAAACACCATGCAGATATCTTTGGTTATGACTGCAGGCTGGGTGCAGTTTTCCATCTGCAATTGATAGAGAGTGGAGGATTTTCGGACATTGTTCATATAGTAATTTGCGCATCACCACTGATACTGTATGAGTTACAGTATTTCTGTCTCTCATGAATGCACTATACTGTACCTCCAGATAGGCTGAGAGGGTCATGTAGATTTTTTCCCCATGTGGAGTGACTCGATTTAGAAGCAAAGAATTGTGCATGGAGCTATCCCAAGCGGCCTCAAACCGGTAGAAGGTCCTGAGGTGATTTGTAAAGAAGCAGAAGGATAACCCTGAAAATGCTTGAAATCAATTGCTGAAACAGCCGAAGGATGAGATGAAATGGCTGAAGTTCTTTGTTGAAATAGCTGAAGGATGACATGAACAGAATGACTGTGCACATGTCACTAAGCATGGATGCAAAATGGACAATGAAATAGCTAGATGGAACAGTTATCGCAGAGCATCGAGTGTAGCTGACAATCTAGTGTACATAGAAAGAGCACACAACCTGAAACAGGAGTGGTGCAATTGAGAAGGTTCAGAGAATGACAACCACATCAGCTGTAGTTTCACTGAAGCACATTTTTGACAACTGTCATGTTGTGAATAAGACCTGAAATATACAGGTGTTCTGTGCATTGTGATGTGTAAATTTTAAAAACTATTTGAAGGCCAAGCCATGAACTATGAATGGTCACGTGTTATTGGTCACACTTACATATTCAGGAACACGTTACATATTCAGGAAATATGCCAATTGTTCTTAGTG
>NW_018128161.1:238355-241528 GCF_001952655.1 Monopterus albus
CCGGCCCAGCCGAGAGACATAGTCCCTCCAGCGTGTCCTGGGTCTTCCCCGGGGCCTCCTCCCGGTGGGCATCCACACAATGAATGTAAATGTTTTTTTTCTCAGGTGTGGCTATTTGACCAGGAGGGTGGTCAAGCCAGACTGCTGCGGAGTCGTCAAGGGCACAGTGCCCCGCCCACCACCATTCGTCACCATGGCAACGATGGAAAAAATATCCTCAGTGCAGGTAAATAAACTACTTAATTGTTTTATTTTATTAGAGATGCACCGATCGGTTGGCGGATTGTAAATGGCCGGTCTGAGGTATCCAGTCAGATTCAGAGGCAGCACAAGTGCAGTGTGTCTTGTGTGCACCTTGACTGAGACTCACTCTCATGCACTGGAAACTCTTGGTGCACAAACAGTGCACAGAGGAGCTACAGAAACACCCTGGAGAAGGAACTACATCCATATTTCTGACACGCAGTACACAGTGAGGAAATACTGGCTGTATATGTACAGAGTATCCAACCCACGGTGAAACACAGCAAATACAAACTACACACACTTCAAAGGAACTGTGCTCACTAGTGACACACACTCTGTTTCTAGTACCTGTTGCACCTGTGTGTATTTGGAGAGGTACAAATACTGCACTTCAGCTTTAGTTGGAGGTTTAGAACAAAGACAGAAGTTTTAAAAATGTCTGTGTATGCTGTCGATTACAATTAAGAATGAAAATCGGAATCAGCCAAGACAATTGCAGTCGTTGCATCTCTACTATTTTTTATATTACTTACTGACATCAAGTTATAAAGCAGGATTTCATACTCTTAGCTTGCTTATTGCTCATGATTTTAAAGATCATATATTTCTGTATCTTTGAAATTACTTAAATGTGCTAATAATGTTTTGAGGATGGTTACAACATATTATACAGGTTTCCTGTTTTTTTTTTTAATTAAATATGAGCACATTCTTGGCTCCTACAGGCCAGGACGGGACGCTGCAGTCTTTTTCCACGGTCCACGAACGTTTCAACAAGAACCTGGGTCACGGTCAGTTCATTCCTCCAACCAGACACTCTTTAAAAAAAGCTAATTTTAAAGCGTCAAAGCTGCCTTGATGCCTTGGCAGAAAAATCTGTCAACTCTCATTGTTCACTGTTTGATTTGGTATTTATGCTAACAAGCAAGTAGTTTCGTAAGAGAAGGTTTTCTTTCAGTGCTGGGGGTGTTTTCTCTTTGTCATCTTCCATTCACTATTATAGTGAGAATCTCATTAAACAGCTGTTGGAAAGCACAGAGAGCTCGTGTTCACAGTGATGCTGCTTCTGCTGAGAAAGAGGAACCTACCAAAATGTGTGTGTGTGACGCTGAGCAATGTAAAAACAGATCAGGACGGTCCGCGTCAACCTGTGAGGTTATATTGGGTGACGGTTAAGGGAAGCATGGAGTATACCGCTCATTAGGCTCCGACAGCATAAACGCAGCCAGTGATACCTGCAGAAAGATACAGGAAGAGAGATGGGACAAATTACAGGAGAGAGGAGATGCAAAGTTGGTGAAATAACGGTGGCATATAAATGATACGATTGTCATTAAGGGCTCTGTATGTTAGTAGAAGGATTTTAAACTCTATTCTGGATTTTACAGGGAGCCAATGAAGAGAAGCTAGCATAGGAGAGATATGTGACATATGTGTGTGTGTTGTTCAGGCTCCATCAACAAGAAGAAAAAGCAGAAAAAGAAGAAGGGGCTGTCCTACGTTGAGCTGCATCTTCCTGTCATCAGTACATTCTGCTCCGGTGGGCGCTCTGACACAAGCTTCACTCACATGTAGAGAAAATGTCCAATTTGAAGAGCAGCTGATGGACATGTTCTTTGTTGATTGACAGCTGCTGCTCGTCAGTCAGACTGGGACAGCATAGTTGCGTGTCATCGTGGTCGCCTAGCAGCCACCACTTGGAACTACCAGAAGTGCACCATGGGAGCTCACCATCTTCAGCCACCCTCCCCTTGCAGAGCTGCTGTTGCCACGGTAACACCGCTGTCACACCCATTGACTGTTTATAGAAGACACAGGAGCCCTCCATGGTTTTCTGAAGAGCAGTTTTGAAGCTCCAGTCTGGCTGCCACCATATGGGCAGCGCTTCACTCTGACTGCTATGGCTGATCCAAAAATGAGCAAAGAGGAGGAGCATGAGTGGAGCTCTGTAGACAGCTGGTGGCCAGCCACCATAGGTGGCTCCCATCTGTCACTCAAAGTGGCCACGCCCATAATTATGAGCTAGTTTTAATCTGAATATAATTTAAACAAGCAAGTTTTAAAAAATCACCCCCTTTATAGTTGTCACGTAAGGGGAACTTAGCTATAGAGACCAAAACTGTTTTGTGTACCAGGCTGTAAACAAGTTGGGCATTTTACCATGGGCTCCAGTTTGGAGCCGGCCTCTAGTGGCCGTTCGAGGAACCGCGGGTTCCACATCTGCACGTCAATGTTGGCTTCATTTCTCAGACTTGAAGGCTGCCACTTAGTCACACGTGGTTGTGTAAGCTCATCCCCCACTTTTTCTGAGGGTCATATGACTTCTGTTTCCCTTATCAGGCTGTCGACATCACTTCATGTGGTAACTTTGCTGTGATTGGGTCGTCATGCGGTCGTGTCGATGTCTACAACCTGCAGTCCGGTCAGCACCGTGGATGCTACAGCGACAATGTGAAAGGCATGCACATCGGTTCCTCATCTGTGATTAGCCCATTTTGTGTCATTGTCTGTCTCATTAACAGTCCCCCCACCCCTACACTGTATTTCAGCTCACACTGGCGCAGTGCGAGGTGTTGCCACAGATTCCCTGAATCAGCTGACCCTTAGCGCAGGCTCTGATTGGCTGCTCAAGTTCTGGCGATTCAAGACCAGGACACAGGAAGATCAGCTGAAGCTAAATGCCACTCCAGCTAGCATGATACTACACAGAGACAGGTAGCTATCAGTTACTATGATGCTACACAGACAGGTAGCTACCGGTTACTATGACGCTGCACACAGACAGGTAGCTACCGGTTACTATGACGCTGCACACAGACAGGTAGCTACCGGTTACTATGACGCTGCACACAGACAGGTAGCTAACGGTTAATATGACGCTGCACACAGACAGGGAGCTAAAGGGTAAGAAGGCGCACGACACAACA
>NW_018128161.1:241662-247056 GCF_001952655.1 Monopterus albus
AATGCTGCTACACACAGACAGGTAGCTAACGGTTACTATGACGCTGCACACAGACAGGTAGCTAACGGTTACTATGACGCTGCACACAGACAGGTAGCTAACGGTTACTATGACGCTACACACAGACAGGTAGCTAACGGTTACTATGACGCTACACACAGACAGGTAGCTAACGGTTACTATGACGCTACACACAGACAGGTAGCTAACAGCTAGCACAGGGAGCTGACCTTGTCCTCTTTTCTTTATTGTTAGCGGGATGCTAGCATTGGCGCTGGATGACTTCACACTACTAGTGGTTGATATAGAAACCAGACGAGTTGTCAGGAAATTTGCTGGTCACCATGGCAACATCAACGGCATGGTGGGTTTAAGAAAGCTGGCACAGCTAATACCTGAGTAATGATGCTAACAGACTCGTCATATGCAGTGATTGTTAACATCTACAGAGATGATATTTATCTCCTCAGACGTTCAGCCCTGATGGCCGCTGGCTGGTTACTGTGGCGATGGACTGCACCATTCGTACCTGGGACCTTCCCTCTGGATGGTGAAAATGGAACAGTCCACTTTCTCATCAAAACCTTATTTGAACTACAAAATGTTGAGATTCTTTTGTGACTTTAATCTTATTTGCTCTTCAGCCTTGTGGACTGTTTCATGGTTGCCATGGCACCGGTGGACGTGTCCATGTCACCGACCGGGGACTTCCTAGTGACTGCTCACATCGACAGTCTGGGCGTTTACCTCTGGTCTGAACCAATCACCTTTTAGGGTTTTATTATCTCTGACCTCTGACCATTCACAGTGCAGCAACTAATCAGATTGTCTCAGAATACTCAGAATAATTTTAACATTTTTTTATGTTTGTAACATCGTTTTTTATATTTGAGGCAGTATCAGGTAATTTCATGCAGCAGCCAATCATAGTGCAGTTCTCTCCCCTCAGGACCAATAAGAGTCTATGTGGACCTGTGGGGCTCCGCCCCCTCCCATCTGATTACCAGCCAGCTGAGGAGATGCTGCCTGGTGTCACAGAAGATGAGTCAGTACAGGAAGTGACATCAGAGGAGGCTAATGATGCATACAAGTCAGCTGATCAGCTGGGGACAGAGCTTGTGACGCTCTCTTTGCAGTCAGAGTCTCGATGGAAAAGTCTGCTACGCCTTGAATTCATCAAGGTGGGCTTGTTTTCTGTTTTCATGGCAGTGTGAAGGCCACTACACTAGTGATGTCCAATTGACACCATGACACCTGTATCGAACCACTTCATCATTTGTATCGAGTATTGGTTCATTCATTCAAAGGTTCGGTTTAGTGCCATCTGGTGGTGAAATAGTATGCAGCAGAACAATGTCTGAATTATGTGATGGGTGTAACTAGGCTTTGTGTGAATGATGTGAAAACGTTTGTAAAGATTGATTGGTCAGTCAGTCAGTCTATGAACGTATGTAGTGTAGTAGGTGGGAGAAGGCGTGCTTGGGGAAACAGAGGATGTGCTAGGATGGGAATATGTGCGTATGGAACTAGGACAGGGTGTGAATAAATACAAGGGATGGAGAATCAATCGTTTTTAATCCTAGCTGGCTCCATGGTGATCACATACCAGCAGCAATTATCATACCGACAGCAACTACTACGCTGACAAACCCACATGATGTGCATCATCTTGGGTGGCTTTATAGGTACCCCTAGGCCTACGCACCCGCATGACGTGCGCAGCGAGATCTCGCGTCCTGACACCGTATCGACGGTCTGAACTGGTCACGGGAGTCACTCAGGCCAGCCATTTCTGCGTCGGACGTCATCAGTCACGTCTTTTTGGCAACGATACAAGCCTCGAGGCAGTGGTTCGTGGAAGATCCCTCTTCAAGCTCAAATCATGTATCGAGGCCTCAGTGTCAGATGGCCATCTCTACAATACACAGGCCAGTAGATGCGTAGAAAGTTTGCAGCTTGTTCATAGGTCTGATTTTCACGATGAATTTATTTTTTTCGCTTCAGTATACCCTAATTTTAACTAGACCTAGTGTTTGATTTGCACAGATACTGAGAACCCAGAGGTGAGGACAGTAAAATCTTCCTATGAGTCAACAAACAAGTTGTTTGTGAGATTTATGACACAGCAAGGGAGAGCTACTACTGGAGCCTCAGTCAAACCGGCATTTTTACATTAGGCTTGGCTGTATTTTGTTTTAGACTGCCTTAAACTTGAATGTACACTCACAGGCCACTTTATTAGGTATACCTTTACAACTGTATGCACTTCAGTGCAACACTTCCACCTTAACATCTCTGGTTACGAAGCTCTAAACGTTTGTTTTTAGTGAAAATGTCATAAATGTATATATTCAATAATATGTTTATTATTGAGGTCAAATCAAATCAAATTTGATTTGTATAGCACCAAATCACAACAAAAGTCATCTCAGGACACTTTACAAACTAAGGTCTAGACCTTACTGTTACCAATATTATTACATAGGGAAAACCCAACAAATCCCCCTTGAACAAGCACTTGGTGACAGTGGGGAGGAAAAACTCCCTTTAATAGTTAAAGGTGGTGCTGAACCAGACTACATTATTTATTTATATTGTCTTCTCCCCGGCTACGTACATGAGAGGGTCAGAATATTAGGAACACCTCTGAATATATTGTAGTCCAGTACAACACCACGTTTAACTATGACTTCAATATAAACATATAATTGAATTCACACATTTATGACAATTCCACTGAAAACTGAAACATTTTGAGCTTCCTAAAGAGATATTAAGGTGGAAGTGTTGCACTGAAGTGTGTACAGGTGTACCTAATAAAGTGGCCGGTGAGTGCAAGTTGCTTCTAAGTTATAAGAAAGTTTAATAAAAGCCATTTGCTTATCACCAGTCATTCTGGACCTTGAATATTAAGTTTGAAAACCCCTAGTCTAGAACATAAATTCCTTTGTCAGATGCAGCAATAAAATGTTAGTTTCTGCTGTTTGCTGAAAAAACATGGAAAAAATCAAATGGACTTAGATTTCTAGGTCGAAGACGTTTCACCTCCCTTAACGACTGAGTCGTTGCAGCCCAGTATCGGTGAGAATCGGAGAGACTCAGTCGTTAGGGGACATTGTTGGCCTTCTAAGGACTGAAACACCACCGAGGGGGATAAATATCTCCGGCTCAACACCAGTCAGTCAGAACTGATGAAGCCTCTTGGATGAGAGGTTTCTAAGTTTTTTCAGTTTACTATGACCTGGATGACTGAGAATGTGCACAGACTTTCTGCTGTTTGGTTTGCTACTAGTTCTTTTTTTTTTAAGGCATATTTTGTGTAATTTTTCATGATCATGTCTTTTTATAACAAGCATTACTTTAACAATGTATTCACAAATGATTAATCAAAAGCTCTACTGATACTCTTTTGTTCAAAATAAAATGTTTTCTGTTTTTGTAGAAGAGGAATAAACCTGTAGTGCCCCCTGCTGCTCCAGCTGCAGCTCCCTTCTTCTTGCCAACACTTCCTGGTCTCACTCCTCGATTCACGTTGCCCACAGCAACCGAACGGGAAGCACAGGTACACCTGACCGACCTCCTCTTCTTCTTCTGTCAGAGCATTTCAGTCTCATGTGACTCATGCAGTGTTGTTTGTTTGTTGTTCCAGTCAAAGGTGCTGGGCTGGGGTTCATTGTCTCAGAGCTCAGAGTTCAGTACTGCTCTAAAATCAGCTCTACAGTCCAGATCATGTGAGTCTGAAACTAAAAACTTAAGAAAAAGGACTCTGTGTTTTATTTCTCTTTTTTTGTGAAAAAAATTTTGACATAAATTTTAAATAAAATATTGAAAATATTCAGCAATTTTTGAAGGTTTTATAAACGTGTTTATTTATGAACTTAGAAAAACATATAACAAAGTAAATTGAATCAATTCTATAATATAGAATATATAGAGAAGAGATAATATATAGAATATAAAGATTATATAATAGATTCTCTCTCACTCTCTCTCTAGTTGATCACCCAATATGTCTCCTGAAGGATTGCGGGCCAGCAGCGATCTCGGTCGAGCTTACCTGTCTGACATCAGAGGGGGGCGGAGCCAGCAGCATCCTACTTGCCTTCATCTACATGATTGACAGCATGTTGGCAAGTGGGCGGGACTTTGATCTGGCAAATGCTTACCTGGCACTTTTCCTGAAGGTAAGACAATCAACGCAGCAGTGAGGAAT
Source organism: Monopterus albus (assembly GCF_001952655.1). Classification (NCBI taxonomy): domain Eukaryota; kingdom Metazoa; phylum Chordata; class Actinopteri; order Synbranchiformes; family Synbranchidae; genus Monopterus; species Monopterus albus. The sequence goes on from NW_018128161.1 coordinate 245,876, forward strand.
TTTTTTTTAAGGCTGATGTTTTTCAGTCTTTTGCTGTGAAAACCTCTTCTGTTTCCTTTTTAATTGTTGTTTTTGTTTGCAGCTCCATCTTCGTGCATTATCTCAGGACTCTGTTGCCATGGCAGCGCTGCTTCGCCTCTCCTCCCAGTTGGAGATGCGGTGGGAGGAGTTACGAGCATCATTCCACCAATCACTTTGTCTGCTCTTGTACACAAAGAGTGCACTGCTGTGATGCGCGCACACACACACACACACAGTTTTGTTGATAAATAGCCAGTGTGTTTTTATCTTCCTCCTCAGCTGCTTTGGCAGTCAGCACAACCTTTTCATAAGACAAACGAAACCAAGTGAGTCTGAGCTGCATGATTTGTGACAGGGACATGAACAGTTTGACTGTAGAGGCAGTGAACTAATCAACAACACTCAGTACTGGGGTCCTATAGTTGACCAGTGTGGAGGAATCTCAAATCAATTCTGAATCAAGTGTAATTTTAATTGATTGATTGCATCTGATATTGGTTGAACGACTGTCCAAACTCCACAGCAGAGAGAGAAATGAGTTTACATTCTGGCGCTGCCCTGTGTGCTGCAGTGTTGCAGTCTGCCCGTTGTCAGAATATGGCAGCGGGTACACAGGCCATCATGTTCTGTACACAAAACACCTCACTGTGTTGACATTCTAATAGTGCATAGCACAACTATAAATAGGGAGTGCTCAGGCCCGATTTTGAACTTTGCCTGTGGAGACCTTTTGCTTTGTGTATGCATTGAGTCTTTTCATGAACGTTTTATAATTAAACACCACAAACCACAGATCTTGTGTTCTTGACTTTGTATTAAGTTCAATATTATCAGGATCACAGTTGCAGAGATTAAAGACTAAATGTAAACCAACAAACCGATTCTACACAAACATTTTCTTTGAACACAGGAGATGGTCCATTGCTTCACACTGTTTGTTGCCTCAGCAGGTGGTAGAACACCCCTTCCTAATGTGTGTGAAAACTCAGGACCTTCAGTAATTCTGTGTTGATACTGAAGGGGAACCGTTTTCTTAGCTATTTCAGCAGAAGGTTACTCCATGAAAACCGTTCTTTGGACAAACAACGGCCCTGTTTCTGGAACAAGATGCTGTTGGATATATTTCAGTGTTTTAATGCTGTAAACTAATTTAACTTCTA
>NW_018128161.1:247661-260676 GCF_001952655.1 Monopterus albus
GATATATAGAGGGACAGCGACACACTATTTGCATCGCATACAGTTTGTGAGGATTACACGATCCACCGAGAGGCACAGCAAAGTGCTGCCTCATCGCGCATCTCCTCCATGTATTTGAACGGGACATATGGAAATTCTGCTATTCTTTATTGAAAAAAATCCTTCAACATCGGATTCGAACGGCAAAAGGGCCTACAACACACACCAGCCGACAAATATTAACATTTATTATATTTTATGGTTAACTTTCTTTTCTTTTCAAGATTGACAGGGGAGGCTCTGCCTCATCTGCCTCACCTGCCTCCCCTGACCGCACGTCACTGGTTAGTTTCATTTCTGAAATAAAGCACTGGTTTCGGCATTTTATTGTGAAGGTCCCGACAGGAAACGGTCGTCAATCGGTTGTTTTAAAGATGGCGGCGGTTCTAGACGCTATGTACAGCTCGCTGTTATTTTCGTCTTTGTGAGGTTTTGCCGCCGTTAATCCCGGGCACAAAGTTCCGGTGATTGACGTCAGGAGCAGCGAGTCACCGTGCATTGTTACCGGATGCCTCGCGTGAACCGAACGTTCGTTTTGTCGCTGCTAATTGTCAGCGGTTCTCTGTTCCTGCTGTTCCAGCTGTATTACTACCGGAAGTACGTCAGCAAGGTAAGGGAATAAAATCCGAAACAATAGGCACATTCGAGATGACGCAGATCTGCACAGATTCGATCAGCAGCGATCGGCGCAGATCCGGTTCTTTTTCTGTCCGACTTGAATCCGATACGTGGGCAGCGATATTCTCACGGGATCCGGGCGACTGCACGTTGTGGCGTCATGTGCTGCAGTTCCTTCATGACAGGAAAGCCCTGGTCTCACCTGATCTGAGCGCTGATTGGTTGAGATGCTGGATCAACAACATGACGTTTTATAGAAACCTATCATCCTTTGTATAACTGGACTGCTCTGGTCCGCTGACCAATGAGGCGCAGTTAGTCTGGAATGAGCCTAATGTAAACAAAAAGGCAGAACAACGTCCAAATTTAATTTAACAGAAGTATTTTTGTAAGTGTTTATATGTGAATTTACAGAAATGTGCTGTAATGTTCCCAATGTAGGAAAGATGCCTTTTTCATGTGGAACTGAATAATACAAATTTTAAAAACCACTATAAACAACAAAATAGTGTAAACAACTGTAAAAGGAAAATGCCGTTGTCTTTAGTTACTCTAACAACTGGCTGTTATTTAAATGGCTCTTTAACACATTTTACTTTAAAAATGAAATCATCACATGTTAATTCTGCCTTTTTTTAACTTCCCAAATGCCTTTCTTCTGCAGCCTGGCCCTCAAATCTTGAGCCGAACAGGTCACCTGACTGCCAGTGACGTCCAATGGGTGAGTCAGTGCTAATGTTAGCAGCAGAACTACTGTTAGCCACACTCAGACTGCATATAAAGATGGACAACATGTTACTACTTCCCACAACTATGCAAAAGTGAAGCCAAAATATCACGAATAGAGCAGCTGCCATTTTTGCATTTTGCGACCAGATTCTGTGCAGTTGTGTTCAAGTAGTGTCAGCATTGGACTACCAACTGTCGAACTACAGAGGCCTTTTGTGATATTAACCATGATGGACAAAACTAGCCTGCATTTACAGCCTCATCATTTTTAAACTTGCACACTTTGAAGCTATTTTATTATTCTCTTCTTTTCTAACTGACACAGCTATGATCATTAGATCAGGTGACCCTAGGAGAAAAGCAGTATGCGGAAGAGCTAAGCACTATAATTCAAATTACAAGTCGGAAGGTGTGGTGGTGACGCTGAAGGCATGGGACCGTGGTGCAGTTTGTTTATAGCCTAACAATAACTTTGTACTTCTGGCAACTGTATTTGGGCTTCAAAAATGATAAAAGCTGTGGTCAGTTGTGAAGATTATCTTTCTGTATAAAACGTGTAAATGTCATAAACCATGTTTGTCGCAGAACTTATTTTCTGCAATAATCCAGATGCCTGGATCAATCCTATTGTCTTTTTGTCGTGGGAACAAGGTTGGTCTACTAGAAGGCATCATCCCTATGGCACTCTATAAACAGTTTTGTTATAACTGTCAGTTCTTATCATAAAACAAATTACATGTAAAGTATAATTTAAAAAAAAAAAGTTTCACACCCCCCTCTCTGGTCTTTTTCTGGCCCGCACATCTCTATCCAGGGCACTGGAGTTGCTGCTTTAAGGTTCACTTGTGCACGGCTGGTCTCTGGAGAAGGCTACCTGCAATTTTCAAAGAAAGGGTCACACTCATCTGTTATAATGTGAATAATTTGAATAATTAAAATCCCAAATACAATTTAAAATCCTTCTCCTAACATACAAAGCCCTTAATGACAAGGCTCCATCGTATCTTAAAGACCTCATAGAGCCTTATCATCCTAACAGAGCACTTCGCTCTCAGAGTGCAGGTTTACTTGTGGTTCCTAGAGTCCACAGAAGCAGAATGGGAGGCAGAGCCTTTAGCTATCAAGCTCTTCTCCTATGGAACCAACTCCCAGTCTCAGTTCGGGAGGCGGACACCCTCTCTACCTTTAAGATTAGACTTAAGACGTTCCTTTTTGATAAAGCTTATAGTTAGGGCTGGATCAGGTGACCATGAGCCTTCCCTTAGTTATGCTGCTATAGGCCTAGGCTGCTGGGGGGCCCCATGATGCTCTGAGTTTCTTTCCCCTCCCCTCCTGCTCTGCTCTCCTCTCCTCTCCTCTCTCTCCTTATGCTTCTATATGCCAGCACACCAGCCTCTCTCTGGGAAAAAGTTTATTTGATTTGTACGCTTGAGTTTTTAGTATGGCTCATGTCCCATCTGCTAAAATGGAGGAGGCAGGGCTTATAACCTGTACTGCAACCAGCCACCAGAGGGCAGTCAACTTGTGGTGGCTTCACTTCTGGGAGCTGTTACATCATCCATCTTTATATGCAGTCTATAATCACACTGTTAGCCAATATTATCAGTTAGCCTCCATGATATTTTATGTGCGACTCCCACTGCCCTGCTCCGTTGTGGTAGCTGTTACCATGGCAACCATCCTGTTCTTTGTTTCCGCAGCAAACAGTGAAGACATTCTTAGCATTAGCACAGCACTTCAGGCTGCCAGTGTTTCTTGTTGACACAGCCGCACTCATGCTGCTCTCTCAGGATGCTTTGCGACAGCGCGACTGGCAGGGGGGGGGGCTGCACTGTAGATTTCTGTGCACCAGCCGGCCTGTCACATCATTTGCTCTGCACGCCAACCTGTGGAAGTATGAGGTCAGTGTACTGTAATGTTTTAACAGTCCAGAGCAGCAGGATGAATTAGCAACTGTTCAGTGTTTTAAAATGCTATTTAGAATCTTTAAAACTTTATTTGTATATCTTTTATCATCTCTTCATTCACTTTATTTTTGTCTAACATTTTCTATGTCTATGTAAATTGTGTAAAATTATGAAACTATAGTTTAGTTTTCAGTAAAATGTTTTATTTTTTGCTCTCAGCCTGGCTTTCTATTGGCTGCGGAGGAGAAAGGCTTCGAGCTTCTGGAGCTAAAAGGAGAGGACCCACGATTGGCCAGTCTGGACACCCTATCAGGAGAGGAGATCCCATTGCACTTCCTGTTTCGCCTCCATGGTTATATCATCCAGGTGAGTGGGGCCACATTGCCTGATGACACTTAGCGACCACCTGGTAACCACTGAGAAACCACAACTGCTGCGGGGACACATACAGTCTGACAGCTGCTGAGCTGATTGTGAGTGGGATTTGGACATGACGACTGAGTGGACCCAGTTGGACCAGGTCGGTGTTGACCGCTGCCAGATAAATTGTTCTCAAAAAGATTTTTTTAAACATGTATGATATAAGAAATTGACATTGGCAACTGGTACGTTTCCCCTGAGGCAGATGCGCGGTAAACAAAGAAAACTCATTACTTTTAGTTTTAATATATTTGAGGCGAATTATCGATTATTTTTGTTTGGAACTTACTGCAACATGTTAACACAGCTGCAGTGGGTGACATGTTGCTTGTTTACAGTTCGCTAGCTCCTCATGCCTTGAGATCTTGCACATGTGCAGTTACATCTTGCTTTACTTCAGACCACAGACATATTCTTCAGACGCTGTAAAAAGTTATGGTTGTTTGAAGCTCTGGGGGCAACACACACACCAGTCTGGTGTTTGGTAATGAAGAAACATGTTCCTCAGTGCAGACGTGTGTTTAATTGTCTCTGGACAACTGAGGTCTAGGACGCAGACAAATCAGCTGATCCAGGTTGGAGAAGGACATTAATGGTGAGTGGAGGCACTCACTGTTGGCTTTAGTCTCTGCGTGGGGACAGTGAAAGGACTCTGTCCTTTAAGGCTGTATGAAGGCCACGATATGCTAACCCCTGGACACAGGAATAAAGCTTAACCTCTCACACTAAGGTGGTATATTTGAAACATATTAAAGCTCCAAACAGTATTTGAGGTCTTATGATGGAAATATTCACCCAGTAATTGACTACCATGAACCTACGAACAGAGTTCCCTGCAGACCTCCCTCTTTCATGTTATTAATTCAGGATAAGACCACATACCTCCCAAATAACAACAACCTGCAGTTTATTGTGGCAGCTACCTCCTTAAACCCTCAGATGTCACTGTACTGAGAAATTTTTATAAGCCAGTACACTCTGGCTCTTTGAGGAAGTGTTAAATTTAGTCTGAAATAACCAATAAAAGTCATGACAGTGGCCATTTAAGACCATATTTGCTTTGCATAGTATTTAGTTGACATAAGATGTTATTAAGAATAGGATATTTAAATGGCAGTTTGTATTTTGTAATAAGTAAACAGCTGGGTATTTTGTATAAAATATTTTCTGATATAACTTTATAAACATCACCTCCCTTCTCAACAGCCAGCTGGTTGGTATGGAATTCACCCAAGCAACAAGCCCAATCAGAAAAGTGCGGCTTGTGTTGTCGCCGCTAGGTTTTTGACTAGTTCGTTTTAGATTGTTTTTAAATGACTGAAAATTATGTCAATATTTCAGTGTCAATTTCAATCATCACTGATTCCCTTTTCAGGAAGCTGCATTTAAACTAGTTTTATTATAGTCTTAAACAGTATTTAACATTACCACTTAAAAGTGTAAACCCACTAAAATCATAAGAATTAATAACATCAAACTTGACTCAATAAAACAGAGTTTTAAACCTTTTCAGGAATTTTATATAGAAGCTTAAGAGTTACGGCAAAGCAGCAAGCAATAAGATATAAACCTTAAAATTATCAATAAATGTCTTGATTGGCTTGCAACCTAAATAAATCAACAACTGTTATCTATAAACATCACTTTAAAATATTATACTGATTAAAATTATTCTGGTTGAGCTAAACTCTTGGTCTGAATAAAAGTCAAAGGTGTTCTCACTGAATCCTGTTCTCAGCTGGCTTTAGGTGGGGTGGTAGCAGGATGATCAATCATTTGTTCCTCTTTTTCCTTTTGGCAAGGATTCAAGCTTTTAAAAGGAAAAAAATAATAAATAAACAGAAAAATCAGAACTCATCAGAACAGCCGCAGCCTACTCACTCTTTCGGCTGTCTTCCTTCAGTCACTCGGTCTTCTGGAAGTCAGAAAATCAACCGGACAGAGCCTCCAGCTGCAACTGTGAAGGAATACTCTCATTCCTCTTTTTGCCAGGGTTTTTAAAGGATTCTGGTCAGTAGACTTGGTCCTTCCATCCAACCAGATGCCACAGTATGCACTTAATACCTATTTTGGCACGCACAACGTTGTTCTTCAGAACTCGTTTGCATTTTGCGTACTTGTCAGTGTTCAACTGCTCATGACTGCTTTTGACCAGTTGTGAAGGGAAACGTCTCTTCTCTTAGGAAAGTAAATCATCCTAACCCAATAAAAATTCAGGAAACTCACATCTGATTGAACTGCAATAGCATTTTAATAATTTTCCTCTCCTCCCCAGCTCCTCTTGCTGTTTCTTGTAAATATTCTTGCTGTTCTTGTGTGAATTCTAACTGAAAAGAGACAATTTATTCAATAGTCTCCCCCCCCATTGACTTTCGCAGAAACTTCTTTTCCTTTTTTCCTGAACCAGAGAACCTTAGCGTTACTTATGTGCACTGTGTAGGTACGTCCCCTGTATTTACATGTCTTGACCAGTACTGGGTAGTACCTGGTTCCAGGATATGTGTTTCCGGACATCCAGATCCATCCAACCTTGTAAGTGGATCTTCTTGACTTTTTTTGGCCAATGATTCCAAGATCTTGTGCTCGATCTTGACTGAGACGGATGTTTTGTCTCCCTTGTCTCTCACGACTCCCAGGATTTTGTACATTTTCTCGCATGGAATACAGTTAATTAGACCTGGAATGTGTTGTCCTGAGTTCATGTTAGGTATTTCAGTAAATTTTATTTGAGCTAAAATTGTTTAATAATCTTGGAAATATATTAATGTAATGTGAGGTTCAGTTAGGGTTGCACAGAAACAGCTGTAGAAATGCCCTTACTTTTTACCTTTATACTTTGAGTATATTTCAGAGCCTGTACTTTTTTACTTTTACTCAAGTAAAAAGTTAGAATCAGTACTTTTACCAGAGTATTTCTTTTACACAGGTATCTGATTAACGAATGTGTGTACTTTTCTGCTGGCAAGTAAAAAGGGCCGTAGTGTGAAAATGCACTGGACGACAGCTATACAGGAGAGTGAGCGCCTCCACAGCATCAAATCAAAGACACAACAGGACTGATAGTACACTCTACACCACACGTTGTCCAATCCTCTGCATCCAGGATCTCAAACTCTGAGCCTTTTTCCTCTTTTTGTCCTTTTCAGCACACCCTGCTCTGCATATAAACATGCAAACTGCCACTCGGGAGTGTTTGTTTTGTCTACAAGGATGTGAGAATTGCCGTGATCTCGCGGGATTTGCAGGTTCATCTACTGCCAGATGTTCCAGCTGTTACCAGACAGTGGTTCAATGTTGTATGGAATTCACCCAAGCAACAAGCCCAATCAGAAAAGTGCGGCTTGTGTTGTCGCCGTTAGGTTTCAGCAGCCAGGCAGCTTGTTAACACCGCTAGGTTGCTACTGCCTGTTTTAACTTTCTGAGACACTGTTGAGAAAGTTGGCATACTATTAATACTGTTGATTGTTGAACAATATGATTAAACTCATTATCAAGTTGTGTTCTAAAATAGGGCGATTGAATTATAATGTGTGTAATTTAATGAGTAAACAATTGACTAGTTCGTTTTAGATTGTTTTTAAATGACTGAAAATTATGTCAATATTTCAGTGTCAATTTCAATCATCACTGATTCCCTTTTCAGGAAGCTGCATTTAAACTAGTTTTATTATAGTCTTAAACAGTATTTAACATTACCACTTAAAAGTGTAAACCCACTAAAATCATAAGAATTAATAACATCAAACTTGACTCAATAAAACAGAGTTTTAAACCTTTTCAGGAATTTTATATAGAAGCTTAAGAGTTACGGCAAAGCAGCAAGCAATAAGATATAAACCTTAAAATTATCAATAAATGTCTTGATTGGCTTGCAACCTAAATAAATCAACAACTGTTATCTATAAACATCACTTTAAAATATTATACTGATTAAAATTATTCTGGTTGAGCTAAACTCTTGGTCTGAATAAAAGTCAAAGGTGTTCTCACTGAATCCTGTTCTCAGCTGGCTTTAGGTGGGGTGGTAGCAGGATGATCAATCATTTGTTCCTCTTTTTCCTTTTGGCAAGGATTCAAGCTTTTAAAAGGAAAAAAATAATAAATAAACAGAAAAATCAGAACTCATCAGAACAGCCGCAGCCTACTCACTCTTTCGGCTGTCTTCCTTCAGTCACTCGGTCTTCTGGAAGTCAGAAAATCAACCGGACAGAGCCTCCAGCTGCAACTGTGAAGGAATACTCTCATTCCTCTTTTTGCCAGGGTTTTTAAAGGATTCTGGTCAGTAGACTTGGTCCTTCCATCCAACCAGATGCCACAGTTTGCACTTAATACCTATTTTGGCACGCACAACGTTGTTCTTCAGAACTCGTTTGCATTTTGCGTACTTGTCAGTGTTCAACTGCTCATGACTGCTTTTGACCAGTTGTGAAGGGAAACGTCTCTTCTCTTAGGAAAGTAAATCATCCTAACCCAATAAAAATTCAGGAAACTCACATCTGATTGAACTGCAATAGCATTTTAATAATTTTCCTCTCCTCCCCAGCTCCTCTTGCTGTTTCTTGTAAATATTCTTGCTGTTCTTGTGTGAATTCTAACTGAAAAGAGACAATTTATTCAATAGTCTCCCCCCCCATTGACTTTCGCAGAAACTTCTTTTCCTTTTTTCCTGAACCAGAGAACCTTAGCGTTACTTATGTGCACTGTGTAGGTACGTCCCCTGTATTTACATGTCTTGACCAGTACTGGGTAGTACCTGGTTCCAGGATATGTGTTTCCGGACATCCAGATCCATCCAACCTTGTAAGTGGATCTTCTTGACTTTTTTTGGCCAATGATTCCAAGATCTTGTGCTCGATCTTGACTGAGACGGATGTTTTGTCTCCCTTGTCTCTCACGACTCCCAGGATTTTGTACATTTTCTCGCATGGAATACAGTTAATTAGACCTGGAATGTGTTGTCCTGAGTTCATGTTAGGTATTTCAGTAAATTTTATTTGAGCTAAAATTGTTTAATAATCTTGGAAATATATTAATGTAATGTGAGGTTCAGTTAGGGTTGCACAGAAACAGCTGTAGAAATGCCCTTACTTTTTACCTTTATACTTTGAGTATATTTCAGAGCCTGTACTTTTTTACTTTTACTCAAGTAAAAAGTTAGAATCAGTACTTTTACCAGAGTATTTCTTTTACACAGGTATCTGATTAACGAATGTGTGTACTTTTCTGCTGGCAAGTAAAAAGGGCCGTAGTGTGAAAATGCACTGGACGACAGCTATACAGGAGAGTGAGCGCCTCCACAGCATCAAATCAAAGACACAACAGGACTGATAGTACACTCTACACCACACGTTGTCCAATCCTCTGCATCCAGGATCTCAAACTCTGAGCCTTTTTCCTCTTTTTGTCCTTTTCAGCACACCCTGCTCTGCATATAAACATGCAAACTGCCACTCGGGAGTGTTTGTTTTGTCTACAAGGATGTGAGAATTGCCGTGATCTCGCGGGATTTGCAGGTTCATCTACTGCCAGATGTTCCAGCTGTTACCAGACAGTGGTTCAATGTTGTCCACAGTGTTTACTCAGTTGTAAAGTGTGTGCTGCTTCCTGGCCTTCAAGAACAAAAAATCTGTGCAAGTTGGAGGAAACAGTCTTTAAGTGTGGCTGTGTCCGCAACTTTAGAAACATGGCAGATAAGTCAGGAGTCATCTTCAGCATCATCAAGTCATATTTGTTTCAGGTTTTTGCTTTGGGTGTTTCAGGTCAACTGTTTCACTTGATTTTGTTAAGGTTGGGTGTGTTTTGTCCCAGGTGGTGTTCCTGTACGAGCGTAGTGGGAACTACCTGTGGCATGGAGCGTTACGCCTCAAATCAAACATGGACCGAAGCTTCGCTCCGTTCAAACTGCTCGACTACGGACATCACGCTGGAGCTTATGACAGGTAAAACTCTTGTGATTATACACGTTATGTGTGTGTGTGTAAAATTTAACACCGCATTGCTGAGTGAGCTTTCTGTATCATCCATCTAAATTTAATAAAACGACTAATCGAATAATTAGGACTAGAGATGATTGATTCTCTGATTCTCAGCATCAGCACCGATCGGGGCATATTTCACAGTGATCGGTGCTGATGCCAATGCTTAGTATCGAATCGGGACTTCTCTAGTAAACACAAGTATCACATCAGAATCGGTATCTGCACATACTTATTGTTAAAGGAATTGGATCGGGACCCCAATATTACATTACAAATTATAATTGCATTGTTTATAGAGCACTTTTCAAAACAAAATGACAAAATGTTTTACTGTAAAAACAAAAATGAAAACTTATGAAATATAAAACGAGATCAAATTATTTAAATATTTTGTAGAAATTCCACTAGTTAAGAAACCGATCATAGAAGTGACTAAGAGGTACCCAGTGAAGACCAGTGCCATGTGGTTGCTGCTCAGAGATCGTTGTGGCCTGTGTTGAGGTGGTCGTCCATGGCGTCAGACAGTCCTGCTCTATAAATGTGTCTTAATAATCTTCCGGTGTATTTGCTCTGAAGACCGGACCTGGTCCTGACCGTCCTGGATGGCCTCGATGTTCGAGTCCCACGCAACATTTCCCGCTTCCTGTCTGAACAGCGACATGCCCGCTTCCTGGAGTGCCGTTACCATGATGCCCGCAACTTCCTGCAGGTCAGACTGAGCACTGAGCTTTTACTGCAATAGAACAAACAGGAAACTGTGGGAAAAATACATTTTGAAAATGAGAAGAAAAATCCTCAAACTAAGAAACAAAATGATGTAGAGAAATGTCTGAAAAAGTGAACATTAATAAAGAATTAAAATACTAATTTAAAGGTAAAATATAGAAAATCAAACCTTAAAAATTACAGTGTTTTATATAAGTAAGGAAGAAGGGGCAGGACAGCCTGTCGCCTCACAGCAAGAAGGTAAACCCTGCGTGTAAATGTATAGTAATATAATATAATCTTTAAAAAAAATGTCTTTCTCATTGTCCACTGTGTGTGAATGCAGCTCTACCCTGACGATATGTCGCCAGCGGCTGTGGATTTTCGGAGGAATGCAAAGTCCTTGCTTCATTTAGCCGCTCAAACGCTTGCTCACCTCAACATCCCATTCTGGCTCAGCAGCGGCACCTGTCTGGGTAATGTGCTAACACGCTAGCATGCTAACATCACAGCATAATAATAAATGTAATAATAAATGTATCTCGTGTTCTGCAGGATGGTTCAGGCAGTGCAGTGTTATCTCGTACAGTCATGACGTAGATGTTGGGATTTTCATTATTGACTTCAGGTCAGACATTATTGCAGCATTCAGAGATGCCGGGCTGTCGCTCAAACACAAGTTTGGAAAGGTCAAAACTGCATTTTCTTCAGTTTTTCTCCTTTTTATTGAATTGTACATTTTATATTTAAAACTTTGTCTTTACAACTGTTCAATTTCATCAGTATATTAGAACTCTTAATTTAGCTATTCAATTAATTTAAATTCTAAATACTGTGCATATTTTTCATGAAGCAGATGTGTTTTATTTTGAAGTGCAGGTGGAGGACAGCCTGGAGCTGTCTTTTCTCAGTGAGGACATCAAACTGGACATTTTCTTTTTTTATGAAGATGGAGACATTGTTTGGAATGGAGGAACACAGGCAAAGAGTGGCAGGAAGTTTAAGTAAAGATGATTTCCATTTGTTTTTCAAGTTTATTGTGTTTCTTCTGACAGGATTGTCTGTGTAAATCTTTTAACTGGTTCTTTGTGTTTTCCGTCAGGTACGTCTTCCCTCGCTTCTCGCTCTGCTGGACAGAGTTTCTTGAGCTGAAAGTTCGCATTCCGTGTGAAACACTTGATTATGTGATGGCAAACTACGGCACCTCGTGGAGTGTCCCGGTGAGGGCCTGGGACTGGAAGTCGTCACCAAGCAACGTGCAGGAAAACGGGGTGTGGCCTCCATCTGAGTGGGCGGACCTTGTTCAAGTTTACTGAGAGGAAACCGCAAAGACACGATGGAAAATTACATCAGTACTGAAGCGTCTAAGTGAAAAGCTCAAAGGTGAAGTGTTTTTTCTGCAGCCCTTGTCAGCTCTGTTACATAATAAGTTGTGTGTGTGATCAATTTTGTACTGTATAACTTTATTTGAGTTTATATTAAAATTATTAAGTGAAAGACAATTTGAACTGTGTAATAATTTATTAAGTTAGTAGACTGTGTAGGCTGCTACTGTGCATATAACACCCCCCACAGAGGATGTCAGATCTGAGTGGACTTTAGTCATTCTTCTCTAAAGATTCTGCCTCTAAATCAAATAAATCAATCAGAGACTTCATGCTTGTCCTTTTTACTGTAGAAGAAACTTTTCCAATTTTTTAAACTATTGTAAAGAGAAATTCTACCTTATATATCTCTGTGTTGACAAAATCAGTAAATAAGAAGTAGAAGTAACTAGGGGGTAATTGGGGTATTCCACAAAGCAGGTTGGCAAACTCAGAACTTTACTCTGAACTGTATGCTGACCAGCCTGGAGCTAGAAAACTCTGAGCTTCTATTTCCACAACAGCTGGTCAGAGTCTGGTCAGTCAACTTTGAATGTGCTCAGGCTGGGTCATCCCAAGACCTGCTCTGTTCCTGCTCTAAGGACGGAGAAGGCATTATCAGTGATAAATGGGTAAAGCCCAAGTCTGTTATATGAAGAAACAACTTCCTGGTCGACCGAGGATGTTCCAAGTTTCTTATACTGGCTCTGAGGAGTGAGGAAGCTGTTGGAGGAGCCATGAGTGAAGATACATGAGACCATTATGTAGAAGACTTTTACAAACCAACACATGGCAATTGGATGGGTTAGGGTTCAGATGAAGGATCAGAGGAAAGGACATCTTGTGTCCTTAATAATGTTTTTAGATAGATAGATAGATAGAAATACTTTATTAATCCCAATCTGGGAAATTGCATTGTTTCAGCAGCGGTTCAAAATCAATATCAAACACACATACCAATAAATAGAATAAATAACTCACTAAAAATATAAAACAAAATATAAAATACGTTAAAAAGTTAAAAACAAACCCAACACAATCAAATACATATACATAATCACATGATGAATGAAACATATGCAAATATATACAAAGCTGATTCAGTAAACAATTACTCTCAATCCAGGAATCGTCTAATGCTCCAAGATGATGTGTTGTACAAATTAATGGAGTAAGGCAGGAAAGATTTCCTATAACGTGCTTTACGGCAACGAAGCTGTCTAAATCTTTTAGAGAAGGAGCTCCGCTGTCTATC
>NW_018128161.1:260855-262725 GCF_001952655.1 Monopterus albus
TTCTTCCCACTGTCAATCCCGTCCCGGTCCGCCCGCACTGTCACAAAACCAGGAACCGAAATGTTATCCTCTGGGATGTCCGAATGCAGCCATGTCTCCGTAAAACTCAATAAGCTGCACTCACGAAACACCCTCTGAGTCTTGACCAGCGCGGCTAACTCATCCATTTTATTAGCCAGAGATCGAACATTCCCCATTATAATCCCAGGAACAGCGGGCTTGTGTCTCCTTCTCTTAGCCTTCACTTTAACTCCGGCTCTACATCCCCGACGTCTTCTCAACAACTCCTTCGGAATTATGTACCGATCTCCCGGCGGCAGTACAAGCTTACTCAGCGCCAATAGCTGATCACACGAGTAAGCAAGAGGCCTGCCTCGACGACCGTCGCCCTCCATTGCAGAGGAGGAAGAGAAAAGAAGCAAAGAAAACGAAAAAACAAAAACAAAACAAAAAACAGGCGAGACCGAGGTCATACCTTACCAAACGCCAAAAACAACAACAACACACAAACACCGAAAACAACAAACACATGGGAGCTACTGAAACAGGCGTCCTCACAACGGCGCCATCTTGACCTTAATTCAAATATAGCAGATGGATGTTCCTGGAGTCCTCTCTCCTGGCATCCTCTCCTCACATCTAACATGGTCAGGACTAAGACCCAAGGAAAAAACACAAGTGAGGGAAACGATGGTGCTAATAAGAGACTTGAGAAACACCCAGACAGCTTCTGCAGACTCTGCGAGAGGAAAGACAGAGACAACCTGGGATTGTTGAAGAACACCTGCCAGAAAACAGGTTAGGTTCATGGAATAAGTCACCATGGTAACTGGCTAAGAGAGTTCAACCCATCTCTGTTTGTGGAACTGAACACCTGGATTTCCATCAGTTCACCAGGAACAAAGTGTTTTCATTTAACCTGCTTTCTGGATTACCCCCCTGGACGTCAGAGCTCAGCTGAGCTGAAAATTAACCAGGTAGAAAAATGCACCAATAAAATAACAGCACAAATCAGTAACAGTGCATGCTATGAAAAATGATTAGATAATTAATTACATCAAGTTATTATAATAGAATCAACAAATAAAAGATCACCAGGACTCCACTGCCCTCTCTGCAGAGCATTTACCACCACAGGGTGCGTAAGAAGGCTGCCTCCATCCTCAAAGATCCCACCCACCCCCAGCACGCACTGTTCACCTTCCTACCCTCTGGTCGGAGGTTCAGAAGTGTGAAATGCAGGACCACTAGACTGAAAAACTCTTTCTTTCCCTCTGCCATCAGACTTCTAAACAGCTGAGGAGTTTATTACCAGGAAATACTCTCAGTTTCATTCTCAGTCTCATTCTCAGTTTGCACATGCATAATTCCGTTCTTCCGGGTTGCAAGCGAGAGCAGATGTTTACTGCTCCTGTCTGTTCTACGATTTTTCACATCTTCTACATTTTCAAGTCTTTGAACAAATTCTACAACTATTAAAATGCCTCCAAGAGGGAAAAGAGCTAATAAATCAGAAGCGAACGAGGATGTTGAGGCAGAAGAGGATTATATTTTAGTGGCGCAAGTAACAGAGATGTTGAGTCAGCAGAAGCAGATGTACACCGCACTGTTGAGCCAACAACAAGACAACTTCAAAGGTTTTGTGCAACTAATTATGGAGACAAATAACAAGAGACTCGACGACATGACCAGAGAAATACAGGAGATAAAAATGAGTTTGCAGTTTACCCAGCGAGATGTGGATGTGATTAAAGCAGCCATGGGTGAACAGAAAATACAAACCAAGGAAACAAGGGATGACGTCTACAAAACTTGTGAGGGTCTAATAGCCATAACGGATAAAATGGAGCATTTGGAAGTACAGTCCAAG
>NW_018128161.1:270077-273963 GCF_001952655.1 Monopterus albus
TGTAATAATTCTTTAATATATTACTTGTGTGGTGTAGAAGAGAATAGAAGTGAATCATTTATTGCTTGCAAACCAATGATGGTAAGATGATGTCATGGGGTAGGACTGGATAAGTCTGACTTCTTCCTACTCCATTCAAGCATGTACTAGGTATAAGCAAATTGATATTGGATTAGCATTTGTTGGATATGTGTAAAATTATGTGTGTTGATATATCAACTGTCTTTACATGCTTGAAAGAATAAATAAATCAAATCAAATAATTGGACAATGACTGTTGACTGCTGCACATGCTGCTCCCATGCAGCATACATTGTTATATTCATACATATTTTTATTATATTGCTGCATTTGCTGCTTAAGTGCCTTAGATTTTCTGTTACTTATTTATCTACTTTATATTTCATTTGTATTTTGTGGCATTCACGTGGACGGCAAAGTAAGAATTTCATTGTACAGGGAAACACGTTTCCTAACTGCATATGAAAAATAAACACTTTGACATGAAAACTTTACCTAAAACATTATGATTTGGACTTATATATAATGTTATTGAATTATATTTTGATAGATTTGAATAACTTCATGCAAAAAGACTCACCTGTTTAAACTTCATGTTTTATGTTAATAGTCAGTGTATTTTGTTTCAGCTTGAACCCCCTCAGCGTTACACACTGTGTGACACAGTCATTTTCAATTCCACTGACTGCAGTCAGAACTGCATGACCAGGCTGTTCATAATTTTTACCCTGATCCACACTAAACCTAACAACAGAATAGTTTCATTGTTGTATTACTTTTCTCAAATATTTCCCATCAGATATCACTATCAGTTACCTTCTTACCAGACTCAGTTCTGTTTTTCATCATTTTGATCTGAACCACACTGAGCGAAAGTAATTTGCTTATGTTACAGACTAATAATCACAGTGTAAATGACCTCCTCACCCAACTGCTCATTTCATCATTTTTATTCTGATCGGAACCAAACTTACTGGACGTTTTCAAACAAGCCAGTTTTATTAGTTACCAATCAATGTTTTCTCTGAATATTTCCAGTCATGTTTTGATGTTAATGACCTCTCAACCAAACTCATTTTAATCATTTTCCAGTTACACCTTCACTCCTCTCTGAAACAAACTTATAGAATATTTTCATTGGTCCAGATGTTTCCTCACTAAAGTCAAATTATTTTATTGTTATACATTATTACATCTACTTTTACCCCCACCTGTGTCCCACCTCCCATTTCCTTGGCACAATATTTTTATATTACATAACAATTTTAGTCATATCTCGGTGTAACTGACCTCCTCTCCAGACTTTGTTCAGTTTTTTATAATTTTTTACTAACATGACAGACACAGTTTTGAGTCTGTTACAGTAATAATGATAATTTTCTCTGAATATCTGCAGCGAGATCTTTTTGCCAGTGTCCTCTTCACCAGACTCTGTTCAGTTTTTCATCATTTTTACAGCCAAACAGTCTTTTAATGTTCCATCAGGTGACGTCACTCCGTGGCCGCCTCTCGCTGCTGCTCCTTGTGGACCACAAGCCCCTTGTTGATCAGGTCCGGAACCTCCACGGCGAGCCACGGTCCGAGTCCCAGAGCCATCAGGTGGGCCAGGCCGAAGCGCGGCGCGTTGCGGGCCCAAAGTGGGGCGAAGTGCTCAGTCAGGCAGATCTTCCCGCCACGGTACATCTTGGCGGTTTTCCCGTCCAGCTCCGGGACCGCCACCTCGGGCGCAGTGTCCGGATAGGTCACCGGGAGCTCGAACTCCAACCGGAACTCATAGCGCAGCAGCTCGTGGATAAACCAGCACGTGCCGGTCCAGCGCGTGCCGTCTGCATTGGACTCGAGGCGAAACCAGTCGTTGTCGGCCGCCTTGTTCTGCTCCACGGACCTGATCAGCGCCTGATACTCTTCCTTCAGGCGCTGTGGCCACAGCGCGCGGTCCCGCGGCCCCGCCGGCGTCTTCCGCGCGACACGGCCTTGCGCGTGGCCTCGTCCGCCATTTTGTGTCCAAAAGAAAAGTTTTATTTTAACGCGGGCTTAAACTACAACGGATTCAGCCAAAGTTTGGATTTCCTGCAGTTCTTGTTCATCAGGACTGACGTGGACTTCTGGTCAGACGCTTCCTCGAGTCTTCACGAACCACTTCCTGTACGGGATTTTCAGAACAAGGGGTTTTACTCAAAATGCATTCATTGATCAGTCTGTTTTCATTGTTGATCAGTAAAATACGTAAATATGCTGCAGGACTGTCACCCGCTTGCAGTTTATAAATGATTTGTATTTGTCACCTCTCTCCTCCTTGGATTTCCCCTACAGTTAGAAAAAGGACTCTTTATTCCAGAATGAGAGGCACTACAGATCGAGACGTCCAAATTACTGCTTCTAAAAGCAAAAAATTACTTCACACTTGTGTTTGTTGTGACGTAATTCTGATGTTTTATTATTGATGTGCAAGTATCAGCCGCTGGCGCCGTTTACTGTCGTTGTTATTTGTTCAGATACATAGATAGTCAGTCGCAGGTTTGTCGTATCAACCGGTCCGACAGATGGCAGTAGTTCACCTAGACGCTGTTTACCGAAGAAGAAACTGCAGCCACAGACCTGTCCGCCATTTCCTCTTTCAGCGGTGCTCATTCTGTTGTTGTTGTTTTAATTAATTTGTCTTTAAATTCATAAACACGTGTTTTTAGCCGTGGCTGCCTGAGTGCAAGGCAGGAGCACGTCACAGCGGTGGTGATGGCGGTCGACCGGCGCGAGGACAAAGGTAAGTCACGAGCAGCCTGGTTTGTCAGCAGCAAACTGTTAGCATTAGCATAACGTTGTGTCGTATCTTTGTTCTGGTGTGTGATGTTGATCCATAGCTAGCGGTCTGTCGATAGGATAGGTTATGACTGGTCATGGTAGTTAATGACTGGTGACTAGTAAACATGTTAGTTAATAGCCAGCAGCAGCTCATACGTGCTCGATCCTCCATTCATTATGGCGTTCATTAGCCACTGCAGATTTAAAACTACCTGCTGTGTGGGGGCGCCGTTTAGAAATGCGCTGATTTTTCCGCTCCACTCGGTTTTAAAATCGTATTTTATTAATTTAATGTAGACACTCTTTATTTTCTAGCCCATGTTGTATTCTGATAAATTGGAGATGTGATTCAGGGATAGACCCTAATATTTTTAAGCAGTGTCTACAGTATTAAATTTGGGTATTATCATTTTTATTTAACCGGGTAATTTCACTGAGGCATGGTCAAATCAAATCAAATTTTATTTGTATAGCGCCAAATCACAACAAAAGTAATCTCAGGACACTTTACAAAGTAAGGTCTAGACCTTACTGTTATCAATATTATTACATAGGGAAAACCCAACAAATCCCCCTTGAGCAAGCACTTGGTGACAGTGGGGAGGGAAAACTCCCTTTAACGGAAGAAACCTCCGACAGACCCCGGCTCTTGGTGGGCGGCCTTCTGCCTCGACCGGTTGGGGTGAGTGGATAGAGGAGAGAGAAAAGAAGAAAAGCAACAAGACACAACAAACAATGAAACACTGGTCAGGTTGATGTGGCTGGTGACTGCTCGTCAGAAACATAGAGCTCCAGGGCCAGGGCAACCTGTAGAAAGGTACAGGGAGAGAGAGAGAGAACACACTACAGGAGAGAGGAGACACAAAGTTAGTGATGTGTAATGGTGGCATATAGAAGGATGGAGAGAGGAGAGGAGAGGGGACAGAAACTCAGAGCATCATGGGGCCCCCCAGCAGCCTAGGCCTAGCAGCATAACTAAGGGAAGGCTCAGGGTCACCTGATCCAGCCCTAACTATAAGCTTTATCAAAAAGGAACATCTTAAGTCTAATCTTAAAGGTAGAGAAG
>NW_018128161.1:274252-278149 GCF_001952655.1 Monopterus albus
TTTTCAGCATCCCTTTGAGACAGGATGCTCCTGATTTTTGTAATATTGCGCAGGTGAAAGAAGGCAGATCTAGAGACTCGGGTTATGTTTGATTTAAAGGACATATTCTGATCAAAAATGACTCCAAGGTTCCTCGCAGTAGTACTGGAGGCAAGAGCTATGTCATCTAAAGTAACTATATGATTAGACAGCAGATTTCTAAGGTTTTCAGGCCCAAGCACAATAACTTCAGTTTTGTCAGAGTTTAGAAGTAAGAAGTTGCAGGTCATCCAGGCCTTTATGTCTTTAAGACATGCTTGAAGTTTGACCAGCTGATCTGATTCATTTGGCTTCATAGATAAATATAACTGAGTATCATCTGCATAGCAATGGAAATTTATGTTGTGCTTCCTGATAATATTGCCTAAAGGGAGCATGTATAAAGTGAAGAGAACTGGACCTAACACAGAGCCCTGTGGAATGCCGTGACTAACTTCAGTTTGTGTGGAACATTCGTCATTAACATGAACAAATTGAAATCATTCTGATAAATAAGATTTGAACCAATTTAGCGCACTTCCTTTAATCCCAATAACATGTTCAAGTCTCAGCAGCAAGATGCTGTGATCAATGGTGTCAAAAGCAGCACTGAGATCTAAGAGGACAAGTATGGAGACAAGTCCTTTATCTGAGGCTAGGAGAAGATCATTGGTGCGGGCATGCAGAGCAGTCGGCTGTGATTGGCTGAATGTCCGTGCATTACGTCCGTCACGTTGTTACCATTGCAAGCACGGTGTGTAAACAGACGCACTGGTTTAGAGGTGAAAGGAGGACTTCAGTGAGCGGGACATGGACGTCACATTTCTGCTTGATAAACTGTTCAGGGTTAATCTTCAGGGCTTATAATGTGAAATACACATAATTTATCTTTTACAGTAAAACACTTTTATAATCTGGAAACTAGTTGGTTTGAGAGATCTGGAGATGGGGGAGACTGTGGTTCAGTGGGTAGAGTCGTCGTCTCCCAACCAGGTTTTCAGGCCCAAGCACAATGACTTCAGTTTTGTCAGAATTTAGAAGCAAGAAGTTGGAAGGGTCTTCTTCGACGTGAGTTTTCTCTAGAAATGTCATGGAACAGCAGACCTTTGCCATGTAAATTCATATCAGGTAGTTCAGTAGTGGACAGCCTCTAATTTAGTTTTAAAACTCTTAATCTGTCGATACTTGAGAAAAATGCTTCTTGGGAAGTTTGTGTTGGTCATCAGAGGACATTACAAAAGCCTACTAATATATCACTTTACTTAGTCCCTTATCCACCAGTGTGGGAAACCATGTCTGTGCTATGAAATTATGATTCATATAAAATCCATGGGCCTGATACCAGACTGATTTTGTGTTTGTGGGAAATGAGTTACAAGATGAGCCATACTGTCGTAGTGACAACATATGACAACATGGCGCCCACCGAGGCGAACGTGTTTGCGCATTCCACTCTTGAAGGCCGTTTTTTTTTCTTCGTTTTCTTCCTTTTTGTGTGTTTTTTGCTTTTTCTGCACAAATGTCATGCACTGCTTACATACAGCAGACAGGCATTGCTGGATATCGCCAACTCACAAAGCCACTGGGAATTTACTGGTTTCATACCACCAGAACTACAACTCATTGTTCGCTCTGGCAACAATAACAACAATGGCGAGGAAAGCCACCATCGCCCGCGAAGAGCCTCCGTAGCACCAGCAGGCTGAAATCAGGAGAGCAACCCGAAGACGGAGACGCAAACGGGGCAGGCGAGGAGGACTCCATGTTAAGCTAAAAGCTCGCGCTACCCGACCGCCATTACCCAGCCTCTTTCTAGCTAATGTACAGTCTCTGGAAAACAAACTGGACGAGCTAAGGGCTAGGATTACAACACAATGGGAAATCAGAGAATGCTGTGCTCTAGTTCTCGCCGAGACTTGGCTTTCTGACAGAGTTCCAGACTCAGCGAGTCAGCTACAAACACACACTGTACATCGAAGCGATCGCACTGCTGCTTAAGGGAAAGTAAAGGGAGGTGGTGTGTGTGTTTATTAATAACTCATGGTGTGGAGATGTACGGACTGTTTACAAGCACTGTTCGCCAGACGTCGAGTTTTTATTGCTGAAATGCTGGTCCTACTATCTAACCAGAGAGCATAGTGTTGTGTTTTTAGCAGCTGTGTATGTTAGCCCAAGAGCTGATCCCTCTGCGGCTCTCAACAAACTCTATGATGTCATCAACGCGCTAGAGATAGCGCACCGCGATGCTCTATTTATCGCTGCAGGCGACTTTAACCAGTGCAATTTAAAGACCGTATTTCCCAAATATTACCAACATGTTAACATTCCCATTCGGGCCAAGAACACTCTGGATCATGTTTACAGTAACATATGGGGTCCCAGCTCTCTTCATGTCATTGACCAGCTCCTCCCTTGTAGTTCTGGGCTGATTCCTCACCTTTCTTGTCATCAGTGATACCCCACAAGGTGAGATCTTGCATGGCACCCCAGTCCGAGGGAGACTGACAGTCGTCCTTAGCCTCTTCCATTTTCTAACAATTGATCCAACAGTTGATCTATTTTCACCAAGCTGCTTGGCAATTGCCCCGTAGCCCTTTCCAGCCTTGTGGAGGTCCACAATTTTGTCTCTGGTGTCTTTTGACAGCTCTTTGGTCTTGCCCATGGTAGTAGTTGGCATCTGACTGACTGTGGGGTGGTCAGGTTTCTTTAAAGAGCTCAGACAGGTGCTACTAATTTAGATTAATGTGTGGAGTAGAGGTGGGCTTTTTCAAGGCATAGTAACAGGTCTTTGAGAGCCAGAATTGGTGTTCAAATACTTATGTTCAGCAGTGCTAGACAAATAAATTCTTTAAAAATCATACAATGTGATTTCCTGAATTTTTTTTTTTTTAATTCTGTCTCTTCAGAGTGGGAATGAACCTACAATGTGAATTTCAGACCCCTCCATGACTTCTAAGTGGGAGAACTTGCAAAATCGCAGGGTGTTCAAATACTTCTGTTCCTCACTGTACATTAGTACCTGTATTGACAACATTGTGCCTACTGTACAAGTCAAGGTTTCCCAACCAGAAGCCCTGGATAAACAGTCAGGTACGCCACATGCTGCATGCTCGCTCTCATGCATTCAGATCAGGCGATGAGACGGAGTACAAAGCTGCGAAGTAAAGACTGAGGAAAGCCATCACAGTGGCCACGAGGCAGTACAGAAAGAACCTGAATGGCTTATATTCTACTGTTGACTCCCAACGGATGTGGCAAGTCCTGCAGCACATCACAGACTACAGGACCACCACCAGCATTAGCTCCACAGACAGCCTGCCGGATGACCTCAACATCTTCTACACCCGCTTTGAGACCTCCAGCTACAGCACAGAGAAGAGGCACACATACACCTGGACCGACCAACCCCCCACCTCCCCTCCACTAACTGTCTCACCAGGCCAGGTATGCACAGTCCTGAGGAAGATCAACCCCCATAAAGCGGCAGGACCAGACAACATTCCTGGGAGGGCTCTCAGGGCATGTGCCAGCAAGCTGGCTGATGTTCTCACCACCATCTTCAACCTCTCCTTCAGCCAGAGCATCGTCCCCACCTGCTTTAAGACCACAGCCATAGTCCCCCTTCCCAAGAAGAGCCCGGTGACCTGCCTGAACGACTACAGGCCAGTGGCACTCACTCCAATTATTATGAAGTGCTTTGAGAGAGTAGTGCTGGCCCGCAATCAGAGCAGTATACCGGGCACCCTGGACCCCCTGCAGTATGCCTACCGGCACAACAGGGCCACCTCAGACGCCATCACGGCTGCCCTCCACTATTCCCTTTCTCACCTGGAAAATGGAGACTCCTACATCAGGATACTCTTCATTGACTACAGCTCC
>NW_018128161.1:278782-289825 GCF_001952655.1 Monopterus albus
AAAGCTGCCTCCATCCTCAAAGATCCCACCCACTCCCAGCACGGACTGTTCACCTCCCTACCCTCTGGCTGGAGGTTCAGAAGTGTGAAATGTAGGACCACTAGACTGAAAAACTCTTTCTTTCCCTCTGCCATCAGACTCCTAAACAGCTGAGGAGTTTATTACCAGGAAATACGTGATGTACTGTTTACATTCTCAGTTTGCACATTGACTGTTGACTGCTGCACATGCTGCTCCCATGCAGCATACATTCTCTATTATATTCTTTTATTGTACTGCTACATTTGTTACTGTCCTAGATTTTGTGTTTCATGCATAATTGCACAACGACTCTGCTGCACATGCTGCTCCCAAGCAACATACATTTTGTTATATTCTTGTATTTTTTTTATACTATATTGCTGCATCTGTCGCTGCTTAAAATGCCTTAGATTTTGTGTTATTTATTTATCTACTTTATATTTCGTTTGTATTTTGTGGCATTCATGTGGACGGCAAAGTAAGAATTTCATTGTACAGGGAAACACGTTTCCTAACTGTGCATATGACAAAATAAACACTTTGAAATTTTTTCTCTTTGTTTCTATCTGTTTTATTACCTATCTTGGAATTAATTAATTAAAAAAAAAATTTTTTGAACTAGTGTTGAACTGCCAGAGATGTGGCTTCATATTCAGCAGGTTGAGAGTTTGTTTCCAGGATCAGTTTAACTTTGAACTGTTGTTTCAGAGGGAGAACTGAACGTCCTGGAAGATCTTCTGACTGAGGCCCCGGATCAGGACGACGAGCTGTACAACCCCGAGACAGAGCGCGATGTCCCCAACAAGAAAGGTACTACTGCATGTGGTACTTATGGGAGTACTGATGATATTGCTGAAGGTACTGGTACTGCAGCATTGTTTACTGTTTATCTTTTTGATGAGAAAAGTACTACTGGAGCTACTGCTGGGAGCACTGATTATATTTTTGCTATAAATAGTACAGATAGAACAAATTGGTACTGCAGGTAATAGTGTGGCTGATACTACTGAAAATACTGTTACTGCTCGGGTTTTTCCCAGCATAGAAAGGCTTAGTCTGATTTTGCAGAGCGCATAAGCCGAACATCAGAATTCATGTTAAAGTGAGTTGTATGCGCTGACAAAAAGGACCCTAACCCTGGCAACAGGAATGACTTGTCAATCAACAGTCAGTGTTTGTATGAATGTTTGTGTGTGACAGCAAATGTCCGATGCCAGTGATGGTGTCCCAAAAGAATTTAGGGGAATTTGAAGTAAACTGTGCATAAAACTTATAAAACAACTTGTGTATAAAATGGGTTCTGAGCACTTCAAACAATATTATGTGTGAACACAGCCATTCTTCTCGTAACACCTGTGGGGTGTGTGTCGTTCGAATACTGATGCTACTACTGATGCTCCAGTTACAACTAGTGATGCTAGTACTATTACTGTGGTTACTACAGTATCTGAATCAGCTGAGGGTGATGATAAAATGATGTCTCCTGTACCTGTGTCGAAACCCTTTGTTCTGTCTCTCAGGGACAAAGAGGAAGAGCGAGCGTCGGGACAGTCAGGATCTGAAGAGGCCCCGCCCCTCATCAAGCCACACCCCCTCCAGGTCCTCCTCCACCAATAAGAGAGGCCCAGGCACCCCTCTGTCCTCATCTTCTAAAAAAGCATTATCCAGCCCCCGCGGTCGACATGCCACCACCGGCTACCGACATGAATACTACGAGGAGCGAAAGGGGCGGCGAGGGGCCAGAGAGGTGAACAGGAGCCGAGGAGGAGAGGACACACGACACAGAGAGTCCCAGAGAGGCCTGGAGGGTCTGAGCCAGGTATCAACATGAGTATTGCTGCTGCTTAGACTACACTCAATGTCTTCAGTATTTCAGCCAATCACCCTTATTTCCTGTCTATCTTTAGAAAGTGCGGCGTGACGAGCAGCGGGCTAGCCCCTCCCCTCGCGAGGAGGATAATCAATCAGAGGAGGAGGCAGCAGCAGAGTATGGTTCTGAGCAGGGGTCAGGAAGCTCCTCCCCAGCACCCTCCCATGTAGAGGAGGAGGAAGAGGAGGAGGATCAAGAGGAAGAGGAGGAGGGCATGGAGGAAGAAGAGGAAGAAGAGGAAGGAGAGAAGGAGGAGGAGGAGGAAGAGGAAGAAGAGGAGGAGTACGAGAGACGTGGTGGCACTGAGGGGAATGACTATGACACACGCAGTGAGGCAGGTGACTCGCGCTCCGCCTCTTCTGTCAGCTTCTCTGATGACGGCGAGTCAGTGCGCTCAGGCTCTGCCTCGGAGGCCTCAGGTATCCATGACAACAGTGAAAACATTCTGTACTTCCTCTCCTTTTTCTAACCTCCAGCTTGACACCTGTTCACTGTTGAAAGTAACTGTTAACATTCAGTGAGCTGATTCCAGAAGTGTTGGCTCGACTGACACTTTAGTCTCCTTTTTTTTGTAGATAGCATACGTTTTTAGCATTGAACAACATCCACTGTATTTACATCTCGCTTTTAGACAAATGAAATATACAGCGCAAATTAAATATCTTTAACCCTCCTGCATTCTTTTAAAAATTACCACACATATTTAATCAAATTTTTTATGGGAAAAATATTAAAAATTACAATAATTTCCAAAAAAAAACATTTCAACCAGGATTTGATTATTATTATTATTATTAGGCCCTGGGATGGGTCAATGATTGGTAGCAACATTGATTTTGATGCTTTTTTTTTTTTGTCAGTGGCAGATTTTAAGTGCCTAGTGGCAAAAATTGTCCACTTACAAAAATGTCATAAGCTCATATTACCCTGTTGTGTTCTAAAAAAAAAAAAAACAATTAGTTTGAACCAGAACATTTATTTCATTAACAATGAACAAGGAACACTAAAAAACATTAACTTTGAATCACTCTGTGTATTAGAGTCCAGCTCAAGCAGAGGCTGCAAATAGAAAAGGAGTGGTTCTTGCAGATAAACTTGTGGCACTTACAGCAGGTGCCTACAACCTTCTCTTTTGTGCACAAGTGGCACTGCCGTCTGCCCTTGACTTTGCTCCTCTGACTGTGCCTGCTGGAACATACCTCAGCATCTGGACGTTTGAGGAAGACCACAAAAGTGTTCCATCTACTAAATCTTCTTGTCATTTCGCCAACAAATACTACTCCCGCCAAACAACGTCCAATTTTGTTTGGGTTCTTGCTTCTCATCTTGAATTGTTTATAAAATTGATTGCAGGCTTGTAAGAGAAAGGCCTTATGAAGTCTGACATGCACATGTGCATGCTCTTATGTGCCCCCCCAAGGGACTAAGCGGTAGAAAATGAATGAATGAAGTGTAGTGTGTATGAAGTGTTATATGGCTCCATTGTGTGGCTACACCATAGGTCTGTTGCGGTGGCAAAGTACTCTGCTTTTAATACTTCATTAGCCACTTCTGCACGGCATTTTTCAAATATAGCAGGCAGAGCGACTCTCGTGAAATGGTGTCGAGATGGCAACGCTTGTCCATAGTATTTATCATTTTTCTGAATCCTTCGCTCTCAACCGTGCTAATAGGGCACGTCTTTGGCTAAAAAGTATGCAACGCCATCTGTTATTTTTTTGTGCCTTTCTGAGCTGGATGGATACGGAGTTGCACTGAAGAGCGTGTCTTTAATTGATTACTGTGTTGCGGAGGATGTTTGTCCTTCTTTCTGTTTGTTTATTAGTTAGTCATATGTTGGTCTGTGTTTGAATTTTAAATGGTTGAAAAGATTTGTGGTGTTACCAGCTGGCGCGTAGCAAATCTTGCATGTACTATGTTTTTGATCCACGTCCGCTTATTTGAATGCAAAATGTTCCCAGACAACAGAATTTCTTCTACCTTTTTTGTTGACCAAAGACTTCTGTGACTGCTCTTTTTCTGCCATCTTCCCTCACGCTGATTTTTAAATGCAATCAGATACGACATACGCAAGGGGAAGGGCGAAAGAGAAAACGAAAGTGAAAGTGCGGATGCGCGAATGCAGGCCAAAATAACTTTAAAAAAACGGAATAATCATTTATTCTCGATCACACTATTTTTGTGATCGTTGAGCCTCGAAATCGAAAATTCGATTAATTGCACAGCCCTAACACAAATCATATTGATATAACACACAATAGTGATGCACACTTTATCATTTTCAGTCTTTCTGCAAGTCACCCTTGCAAAAACTGTGGAAAAATAGTGACATTTGGATGAATTTGCATGCACGGTTTCAAAATGTGCTTGCGCCACCATCTGGTGGTCAACTACTAAAATTGCATTTTGAGACCCTCTAGTTTAAAATGGTGTATTGCTTCAGGGCATTGAAATATGACATGATACGATGTATTTGGCATCAAAAAAAACATTTTTAATGATTTCAATGATAACAGTAACTTTGGTACATATGTGTGAGTATTTTTTTATTTCTTCTATTTTAGGCAAATTTAAGGAGGTGAGACCTCAGTTTTTAAAAAATAAATAACCTGTAGCAAATTCGAGCTACATTCATTCAACACAGCTAAAATGGCTTGAAAAATAAAACACAAATGTTGCCTCTAGTCACCTAAGGCTGCATGAGGGTTAAGATTAACAAGTTCTTACGTGATAACGAGGTCATCAAAAATCATCATGCTAATGACAGTGCAACCACATGTCTTCAGAAATGGTTCTCCAGTTTCTTTGTTTTGTCACTCGTATACATTTTCTTCAGCTAAAAAATATAATGTTAATTTAAGAAAAAACATTAGCTATAATGTGAATATCTTCATGAAGAAGAATTAAATGTGCTTTTTCACCTTTATCTCCATTTATTCATCATTTTTGTTGCATAATCTTTTATAAGTGGATTTAAAGAAATTCATTATAACAGAGTAATATAAATTTTAGAGATAAAGTAATTAGTAAAAGTCAACCAATAAGTCAAGTAAAAAAACATTTGACTGAACAAATGTTGCCCTTTGTTACTGGGATTTAATTCTCTGCTTTTATTTTGAAAGGTTCAGAGAAGAAGAGGGAGAAGTTATCGTCGTCTGTCCGAGCAGTTCGCAAAGGGATGGAGAGTAAGGCTGTTGTTCTTGTTTTATAAAGTAATGTTACAGGGCACCTGACTTCCTTTTCATACTGGTGCCACCAGGTCTCCCAGAACATAATACCAGTGCCAGCTTTGGTGGCACCACTCATGTTTTATAGCGTAACCTAAAGGAGACAGTGGTGGGCCGTCAGGGCCAGCAAGGCCTTCTCTGCTGGCCTAAACACTATTAGAAGCACTGACCTACACTTACAACCTAAATTCTAATATTTGTTCCATGAAATTGTATTAATTTATTCCCAACAGTCTGTTCTCTTCATTTCGTAGTATTTCTCTTGGCTGCACCGCTTCCAGTACGTGTATGTGGATGTTAGATTTTTTTGTCCAATCAGATTTCAGCCTCTATGTGTTGCCATGTCAATCTAATCTGCCCAGGGCCTTCAGAATCAGAAGTGCTGGCCCATGTAACTTAAACTATATTAGCAATGGGACTGTTTCTTTAACCAATCAGATTTCAAATTCGCCTCACAGGGCCAGCTAGCTGGCCCACAATGACGTCATACGCGAAATACCTCTCTCTGTAATGCCACACTTTATTATATTGCGTTTTTGTATAGCATTGATGGTTTTATAATTGCGACGTACAGTGGTGGTATTAAGAGGTGAATTAAGTCGGGTAAGTCTCCACTGAAGGCCCAGGTACCAAATGCACGGCCCGCCACTGAAAGGAGAATTTGTACAATATGAATGCTGACATTCTGAGAGAGAGAGAGACTCGTCTACGGTGGAAAATCACTCCTGGCACCAATCTCCTCTTGTGATGCGGTCGCTTTAGTAGCCTAGTAGCAGAAATGATGATGTTGCGTACAGTTAAACTAAAACTCTAGCTGTTTGGTCTCTATCAACAAACAGGGGGCATGCTTTGTTGTTTTGTTTGTTTTGGATGTATTTGTAGCTAAACTTAATAAAAATTGGTCTTATTTGGTGGTGTGATGGGTTGTGTTGGACTTGTTACACACTTATTGGTAATAATTAAACAAGTGTACCTAATTTTGGGATTTTGTCGATAACCAAAAGCAGACAGTATTTTGCATCCTTCAAAACAGGTGTCTGTCTTATCTTGTGCTAGGTCATATTAATTGTTGCTTACTAATGATGTTAATGGAAACAACATATTTCATATACTGATTCACGTAAAGCTGAAACATTCAAGTAAAACAGTACACAAACACTGAACTCACTGCAGAACGATGGCCCTAAAGTTTGCTGAGTGGTGTTTTGTGCTGGTACCTCTGCTGGTTTAATGCTGTCATGGACAACTTTTCATGTTGTTCGTATTCTGTGTAGTGGTTAGTTCGCACACAGGTGGTGAATCAAGCTGTCGAGTTTTTTTTAATGGCAACTGATTTTCAATGTTGTTTGAAGATTAGTCTTTTGAACACACAGTCATGTTTCAAAGTTGAAATACCTCCATGCGAGTGAAGGTGGTCCACATCTAGCAGCGAAATCTTCAGTATAGTCTGCCATGCTTTGGTGTCAGTTGTCTCCTGGCACTGTCTTTTTACTCATTTTTAACTTTGCTAATACGCTGCAGTAGCTGCACAGTCCGCTGTGTGGCTGTCTCTGTGATGATAAACAAATCACCGGTTTTGCTTTACCCTGATTTCTTCAATATTTAAGGGATTTGGCCATAGTTGTCCAAACATAAAGGTGCACAGCATAAATCAACTATTATTAGTTAATTCAACACACTTAATGTTCTAAGACAAATTTAACAGAAAACTAAGCTGTTTACACCTGAGATTTATGATGCACCTTAAATAAATTTGGCTGCAAAATGCAGCTGATCACTTGCAGTCTGGCGCCCTGTGTTGTGTTGTCACTAACATTTCTTAACTCAATCAGAATCACTTGAGAAAAAAATTGTGTATGAGGTAGATTTTCTTCTTCATGATGTTTACTCCGAGAAAGCATCAACTACACATTCAAGTTAATCAAAGTACTGTTTCCTGTACTCAGATTACTACTCAGTTTCCTTTAAAGTAATCAGATTACATCCTCATCCTGTGATTTCAGATCCGACCAATAAGCTGCGTTACATCCTGCGAGATGCTCGATTCTTTCTCATTAAGAGCAACAACCATGAAAACGTCTCCCTGGCTAAAGCTAAGGTACGCTAATGTTTATTTTTAGTTTATTGTCCCATTGTTTACATATTTAAAAGGCCTCTCCCATCTGATGGTGTGTCTGTTTAGAAAACATTTTAATATTTCTGCAATGTTTAGGGTGTGTGGTCGACGCTGCCAGTGAATGAGAAGAAGCTGAATGCAGCTTTCCGCTCGGCTCGGAGTGTCATCCTCGTCTTCTCTGTGAGGGAGAGCGGCAAATTCCAAGGTTAATAAACATTTTGTCATGTATAAAAATGCCACTTGAATATTTTTTGGTTGGTCCTTTTTGCCATCCTTGGTCATATTTTGCGTTCCGCAAGGCTCAGTCCTAGCTCCGTTACTTTTTTCCTTATATACGCTGCCACTTGCCTCAATTATATCAAGCCACAATGTTCATTTTTATGCTGATATTCAGATTTACATGCCACTGCTACAATCCGACTTGAATGCACTTGCCCCATTATATAATTGCATTCGACATATTAAGAAATGGTTAGCTCAGAACTTTCTGCATTTAAACGAAAGTAAAACTGAAGATATGTTCATTAGTCCTGATTCAACTGCAATTGCACCCAGTTTAGATGTCTCAGCCCTCCCACGCAAAGATTCTGTAAAAAATCTTGGAGTAATATTCGATAATGGCTTTAACTTTGATAAGCAGATCAGGGCCGTAGTTAAGACCAGTTTCTTTCACTTTTTTTATCGCGTCCGAATTTAGAAAAAGCTATTCATGCTTTTATCACGTCACATCTAGGCTACTGCAACACCCTCTGCAACTTGTCCAAAATGCTGCGGCCCGGCTGCTCTCCAACACCCCCAAATATACCCACATTACCCCTGTTCTCCGTTCACTACACTGGCTGCCAGTTCAGTGGAGAGTGAAGTTCAAGGTGTTGTTTTTTTTATTTTTAAGGCCATCCACGGTTTCGCTCTGTCATACCTTTCTGACCTGTTGTCCATTTATGCTTCACGCAGAGCTCTGCGATCCTCAGGGCACTTGGCCCTGGTGGTCCCACGGTCGCGTTATAAGAAATGGGGCGACCGTTCTTTCGCTGTGTATGGCTCCAAACTCTGGAACTCATTACCCCAAAAGCTACCATGTGTAACCGAGCTAGTGACTTTGAAATCAGTTTTAAAGAGACCTCTTTTTGTGTAATGCTATGTATATTCTGTTATAAGAACGTTTTAGTCTGTTGTTGTTGTTTTTTTTTCTCACTATTGTGTTCACTGGATACTCCAGCTCTGTTGTACAGCACTTGTGCCCCGAGGAGTTGTAAAGTGCTATATAAATAAAGGTTGTTATTGTTGTTATTATTTTAAAAGATTAAATCTAGCCGCCTCTTTTGTTTTTTGTGCTTGATCTGTAGGTTTTGCTCGCCTGGCATCGGAGTCTCATCACGGCGGATCGCCGATCCACTGGGTCCTTCCTGCCGGCATGAATGCCAAGATGCTGGGTGGAGTCTTTAAAATTGACTGGCTCTGCAGGTAAACAACAAAAAAACATGTGGGTAGATATTTAAATGTGGAACCTCAGTTTATCCAGCTGTGCCTTTTCTGCCACACATCTGCATCCACTTCATGGTGGCAAAGCGTAGGCCATTTCCATCTGTGGTGTATCTGTCTGAAATTAAGTTTGTAAGTAAATAATTCTCTTGGAGCACCAGGTCTCTTTTCTGGTGGACCTACCAGACTTTGATGTACAGTGGAACCTTGGATTGCGAGTGTTTTGCAAGACAAGCAAAAAATTTTGATTCAATATACGAGCAAGGTCTTGCAATACACGTGGTACGTACGCTTTGTCTGCCGAGCATCATGTGACCTCCGTCACAACTGAGCCGATGGTTCTTGTGCTTCACTCGTATAGTCAATGTCTGTACTGCAACAATAGCCCCTCATGCCAGCCACGATTCTTTTCAAAGGTAAAGTGGAGGTTAATTTGTTTTATTTTTACTTTATACTGTATTTTGTATTACTGTAATCATTTTTATATGGATAAGTGGGTGTGGAACGAATCATCTTGAGTTTCCATTATTTTTTATGTTGATATGCGAGTGCTTTGGATTACGAGCACGTTGCCGGAACGAATTCTACTTGCAGTCCAAGGTTCCACTGTAATTATTATAAGTAATTCATTGGACCATCCCCAAACTGTTCCCACAAAGTTGGGAGCATGAAATTGACTAAAATGTCTTGGTATGCTGAGGCATTAAGAGTTCCTTTCACTGGAACTAAGGTGCCAAGCCCAGCTCCTGAGAAACAACCCCACCACCAAACTTTGCACTTGGCACAATCCAGTCAGACAAGTACCATTCTCCTGGCAACTGCCCCAGACTTGTCCATGGGATTCCCCCCTCCACCAAACTTTGCACTTGGCACAATCCAGTCAGACAAGTACCATTCTCCTGGCAACTGCCCTAGACTTGTCCATGGGATTGCCAGATAGAGAGGCATGATTCGTCACTCCAGAGAACACATCTCCTGAGAGGCTTATTAGCCATAGGTGTAGTGCTGGAACGGCCCTCTGCCACTTTTTCTCTAAGAGCAAAAAGAGTCAAGTCAAGATTTTTATTTGCCATTTATGCATAAACAGACAGTCTAGGCATATAGGAATTCTTGTGCAGCTCTCCTTTGGAGTCAGGTAAGGAGTCAAAAGCCAGGAAAAACACTTAGTCTTAAAATAAAGGGTTACATAAAGGCAACAAAGCATTAAAACCGCAATACACAAAAATAGGGTAATAGTATTTTCCCCGGTGAACTTCAGACATCGCACTTAGTAATTCACATGGTGGAGTTGGATATGTCATTACGCTTGGTGAGGTAGTGAGGGGTTATAACATACTAAAATAGAGTTTATATTCAGGCTTGTTTCCATTGCTTGGTAGAGAATGTCCTGTTGTTCAGGTCCCCCAAGAGAATACTGTTGATGAGATGCTCTTACAAAAATACCTTGTGGAACATTTCTGTATTATTATTGCACGTGTCTAGTAAGGGGTCATTGCACATACATTCTCACATTTTCGTATCTGCCATCAGTCTTACTGTGGCAGGGAAAAAGCTGTTGTAAAGTCTTGTTCTGTGTGTGATGATACTGTCCGCCCTGCTGTGCCCGAGGCTGTAGGTGCAGTTTTTGTTTCTGAGCAGAGTGTGAGCTGGGTGGAGTGGATCTCTGATTATGTTCTCTGCCCTTTTACGACAGCACTGTGTGTACAGTGTGTCCATAGCAGGCAGTTCAGTCCCAGTGATCCTCTCTGCAGTCTTTACGACCCAGAGCCTTCCTCTCTGCCTGTGTGGTGTTACCATACCAGACTGTGATGCCAGTGATGAGGATGCTCTCTACCAGTCCTCTATAAGCCTGGGTGAGAGGGCGACGGTTCAACCCAGCTTTTCTGAGCTACCTGATGAAGTATAGTCACTGCTGGACTTTCTTCACTGTGGCAGCTGTGTTCAGTAACCAGCTCAGGTCAGATGTCACCTTCAGGCCCAGGAACTTGTGGCTGTCAGCCCTCTCCACCTCAGTCCCTTTGATGGTCAGAGGCAGCAGAGGGGAGGGGTTCTTCCTGAAGTCTACTATTATTTCTTTTGTCTTGTTTATGTTGAGGATGAGGTTATTCCTCCTCTCCATAAAGAAGAATGTCGTTCACCAAGCTTCTGTAACCAGACTCGTCTCCCCCCTTGATGAGGCCCAGAATGGTGGTGTCATCAGCATATTTAATGATGCTGGTGTTATGGTTGGAGACAGTTGTGGGTGTAAAGGGTGAAGAGTTCGGGGCTGAGACAGCAGCCCTGCGGTGGCCCAGGTGTGATAATAAAAATTAAGGTGCAGTGACTGA
>NW_018128161.1:290012-292317 GCF_001952655.1 Monopterus albus
GGGAGGCCGACATCGGAGGTCACGATCAGCAGCAGAAACAGACTTCACATTTGTTAATACTTCTATTTTGTTATGTTACACAACCTTATGCTGGTTTACTGTTGCTATTTTGTTACGTTACACAGCCTTATGCTGGTTTACTGTTTGCACATTGAGAGCCGATGTACCAGAGTCAAATTCCTCGTGTGTCCAACACACCTGGCCAAAAAAGTTGATTCTGATTCTGAACTTCGGGGATGCTAGGATTTAAAGGGAGGCGACAGTGTGGTGGGTAGAGCAGTCGTCTCCCAACTAGAAGGTTGAAGCTTCGAATCTCGGTGCCTGCAGTCCACATGTCGAAGTGTCCTTGGGCAAGATGGTTAATTGTTATGTTTGAATTGTGAAGAACTTTGTAACTTTGGTTTAGAAAGGTGCTATACAAATAAGTGTTTCTTTCTTGATGTACAGCATAATCCGTCTGTTCCAGTTCTTCAGTCAGGTTTGATTTAACACTCATTTGATTGATTGATTTATTTTTTTTCTCCCCGACAGGAGGGACCTACCTTTCATTAAGACGGCTCACCTGACCAACCCCTGGAACGAACACAAGCCTGTCAAAATCGGTCGCGATGGACAGGTCAGCTCACCCGTTTTCTGATTCTGTTTTAATGATTGTCTTGAGCTAGATGAAATGCGTTCATTATTTTTGTTAAAGCTCATTAAATCTCTTTTAGGAAATTCAACCAGACGTTGGTGCTCAGCTCTGTGCCCTTTTTCCATTGGACGAGAGTGTGGACATTCACCAGGTGGCTCGTCGTGTTCGTCACAAACGTCGGACGCCATCTGAGCCGCAGCCTCGAGGCCGACCACCACAGCGTGAACCGGGAAGGTTAGCCAATCACCAAGCTCCTCCTCCTGCTTCCTGTTCCTCTCCTGCTGCGACCACAGCGCCACCTGCTGCCAGACGACAGAGACGGCTGCTGCCCATAACCGGCGGCTAGCGATCCCGTGGCTAGCATTGCTGGTTTTGCGGTTGTTTTTATGGTTTTTCCAGTCTGGAGTTTTCCACCGAAGTGAGGCTTTGCCCTGTGTCTCTGGTTGAAGTCTTAAAAAACAAAAGTCAGGCAGGAAATTAAGTCCTCAGTGGGGTGATGCTCGTTAACAGGAAGTCTAATTCTTAATTAAATTATAAGTTTCATTATCAGTTTAACCCATAATTTAATTTTAAGTTCTTGTTTTTACCAAGTTAAGCAACAAGCTACATATTTTAATTTAAATTTCAGTTTAATATAATTTTATCATATATAATTGAGTTTTGTTTTGTGCTTATTTATAAGGTTTTCTGGCTGAGATTTCAGTGAATTTTCTAAATCTTGTTGTTGCCAAATTTCTCCTTTGAAGCTCTCTTTTTTTGCAGGAGTTTTGTACCTCAGAAGTTAAAAAATAAACAAAATGTTGGCTGACCCTTTCAGAATAAAAGCAGAAAGGACAAGCGTCACTGCCTGGACTGATCGAGGAAAGGCTGGTTGAGGGAGGGGCGAGTGAGGTAGACCTCAGACAGAGAGAGAGTGAGGGATACCAGCAGACTGTTGTTGCTCTTTGAAAAGGTGGTGCAGGTTTGTCGAGCAGGGTGCGGGCTTCTGGACTGTATCCAATGAGTGTGACGTGTAAGAGGGGGTGGGGCTTCTTGGCTGTTTCAAAAGATAAAATTACAGAAATACACAAAGGAAAACATGGACTGTATTTACAAAATAAATCCTCTTGGACTGAAAAAAAGATGACGCCCCCATCCATGAGAGGACAGTTATATACTCCAACTCCTCCCCCTAGTACACACAGTGAATCAGGACTATGTTAACAACAAACTGTTTATTTTGGCACTCTTATGAACTGAGTATTACAGAGTGTGTGGGTGGAGAAGAGGAGGAGGAAAATAACAGAACGGACGGAGCGACAAAGACAGGAAAGTTTTGTCCTTTCTGTTTAAGGACTGTTGCTGGTTGGAGGGGGCGGGGCTTGGTTGAGAGGGGCGGGGCGTTGTGTGTTGAGTGACAGGACTGCATCATCATCTTCTTCATCACGCCCCCCCACCCTTTCAAAGTAAGGGTTTATTTAAAAAGGCCTTAAACATGGACGATGAGGAGAAAAACTGATTTTAAAATGCAAGTGTTGTTGACACACAAACAGCCCCTCCCACACATACAACAGAAGCGGTATGTTGTTCTTTCAGAGGCTTCTTCTTTGTTTATTTAATTTACTGTGTGTGTGTGTGTGTGTGTGTGTGTGTGTGTGTGTGTGTGTGGCTAAATTTTAAAAACGTGTTGTT
>NW_018128161.1:292737-295975 GCF_001952655.1 Monopterus albus
TCTTCTTTGTTTATTTTATTTACTGTGTGTGTGTGTGTGTGTGTGTGTGTGTGTGTGTGTGTGGCTAAATTTGTCAAAACGCTGTTGTTGACCATTGAACAGTGAAACAACAGGACAAACTAAGTGGAAAATGAGTCACAGCACAGTCGATAACTGAGCTTGTCTTTGTGTCTGAGGGCTTTGGCCCATACGACGCCCTCAGCCCAGATAAAACTCCAGTAGGCAACAGCAGGAAACAAACTGTCTGGACAGTCTTTTAGACGAACACCGATGTCTGTAGGCCATCTTAAAGGATGCAGCCACAGACTTTGCATGTTTGTGTTATTTCCATCACGAGACTAGCAGCAGCAGTGAATGTGGTTTTCTCACCATAGTGTGTGTGTGAGTCCAGACCCTGGCTTCTAAGATAAACAGACGGCTTCCCGTGTTTCCTGAGGAGGAAACCTGGGGTGGTTTAATAGCTGGTGGACAACAGTGGAGGTCTACGGCACAGAGTGATGAGCTGGACCAGGGTCTGGACTCGCATCACGGTGAGGACACCACGTTCACTGGTCTCTGGACAGAGTTGGTGGGGAAATAAGAGAAACAGACAAAATCCCAGACCTTATGCTTTAAGTTTAAACAAGGTCTGTAGTGACACTTGTGGACCAGTCTCACCTGGATGACTCATTTTGTCAGTGGACAGAAGCTAAAAAACTAGTGCTAAAACTAAAGTACTGTTTTTTGTTTTTTGTTTTTTTTTTCTGTTTGAATTTTGACCTGAGCGTACTGAGTTTGACTGCACATTTGTGTGCGGGTGTGTCTTACTTGTCAACTTGTTTACGTAGGCGTCGACCTGAAGAGTACGACCTCCATGGCAGGAAGCGACCGCGAGCTGACGGTCCACCTGACTTCAACCAGCGAGCAGGTTGTTACTGTGAAAACTCAGTTTACGGTTTACCTGAAACATTCACACGTTTTTTTTATTGAGATTACTTTCATATGTTGCTATAATTGTAAGCAGTGAAACCAACTTCGTATGCATGTGTGATAACTGTTTTTAGATATATTTCATTTACAACTCAACGCCTCAAAGTTCATAATAATTTTGAAATAAGTTGATTTTAGTTGTATTGTCTTTTTAATTTTAAAGCTTTCTGAAATCTTTCCATTGTTTTAGTTTATTACATGTTGCCTTTACAGCATCTGATCTTTGTTTTAAAACTTTGTTCTGTTGGTTTTTCACTGTAGTTTTTATAACTTTATCTTTTGTTTAAGTTGCAGACTTATTTTTCGGGGCTGATCACCTGCTGCTCATCTGACAAACTCTTAAAGTAAAATTTAATAGAGAAACATTTTTATTTTTAGGGTTCATCCAAGACCCTCGTAACCAGCCGCTGGACAGGTGAGATGCACCTCTTCGCTTACTTGACACAGGTCACAGGAAGTAAGCGGTATATGTAGGTGGTAGGACGTATATGTTTAAAAACAAAAAGCTTTAAATTTGAAATGTATTAACAGAAAAGTTTATGAAAACCTTTATTTTGAAATTACCAAAACTGTTCCCCACCCCCACCCGGGTTATATTTTATTTTTAAAGATGAACCAGAACATTTTCA
Source organism: Monopterus albus (assembly GCF_001952655.1). Classification (NCBI taxonomy): domain Eukaryota; kingdom Metazoa; phylum Chordata; class Actinopteri; order Synbranchiformes; family Synbranchidae; genus Monopterus; species Monopterus albus. The sequence goes on from NW_018128161.1 coordinate 294,336, forward strand.
GCTAAATGCTATTAACACTTGAACTGTTTTAACAAGTGGTTCTTAAACTTGATAAGTAGTTCAGACTAATCCATTTTATTTGCACTGCCCACCCCCCCAGGCGATTCTCCAACGTGAGACGAGACGTTTTTCTCAATGGGGTGAGTCCCAAACACGTTAGCTTAGCTTAGCTTAGCTTTGTTGCCGGGTTAACCTGGCCTCACTTTGACTTGTTAGCATATCAGCTACAGTTCAGCCTGTTTGCGTCCTGTGGTTTCATTAGCCTCGGTGTGTTAGCTGTGGTTGCCTGTGCTTCTCGTTTCAGTCCTACAATGACTACATGAGGGACTACCACCACAGCGTCGGTCCTCCTGCTCCCTGGCAGACCCTGGTACAACTCTTATTGATCCTGTGTTTTGATCAATCAGGTTATTGACCACAGTCTGAACCAGTGATTTTGTGTCGTCAGGCGGCGTACCCCGGTGTGGAGCAGCCTCCTCCCCATCACCCCCTCGCTTCAGAGATAAACAAAGAGCACCGCAACACCGTGCTTTCACTTCCAGCCCGGTGAGTTCTACTGTAACAGTCCTGTCACTTCAGCCGTTTTTAATGCCACTCTGCTGTTTCTACTGTCATCGCTCTACTGTTGCTGCTCTTTGTTCTCTTTCTGATGTTGCTCTGTCTTTCTACTCAGGTAAAGGATGTGATTTCTCACTAATTGTATATTTTCACTTGTGATCCGGATATACTGTGTTTTTTAGTTTTATTTTTAGCCTGATTATTTTGATCTTTGTGTTGGCGCACCCGAATTCCCCCCTGTGGATCAATAAAGTCGGATCAGATCATAGTGATAAGTGGTCAGCTTGACCTTTTCTTCGTTTTTCTTCTTCCCATCCTGCAGCATGACTACGACATGCGTGTGGACGACTTCCTGCGGCGAACGCAGGCAGTGGTGAGCAGTCGGCGTGAACGCGAGAGGCAGCGTGAACGTGAGCGTGGCGGACCCCGCCGTGAGAGGGAGAGAGAGCGAGTGAGGGACAGAGACAGGGAGAGAGAGAGGGACAAGGAGAGGGGGCGGTACCGCAGGTGATTTGATAATGTCACATCCTCTCAGCATGCAGGGCCTTTTATTTTGACAGTCAGTAGTGGTTTCGGCTGTCTTCCTGTTTTGCTGAACATTATGAATGAATAAAAAAAAATTAGATACACAATACCATCGGTTGCATTATTTTGGCCACAAATTTTTATAAAAATGTGATTTTTTTTTTTCTCATTAGTTTCTTTAAAGAAAAAAAGAAGTTGCTTCTGCTAAATTTGAAATTTTTTTTTACAGTGTAATTCATCCTTACCCCACCTTACATTTCCCATAATCCCGTTTCTTTTCCACATTCATTTTTTTTTGTCCAGAATTCTACAGTATGAGGGGAGAGGTCCCTGGATTAAACTATCATTTAGTTTTAGAAATCTTTCGCCACTAAATCAGTTTTTTTTTAATTGTGAAAGGTTGGCTGTTTCCTGTAAAGTCCTTCAAATTAATGAGAAACTCTTCATTTAAAATCAATCTTTAATCTCACTTCAACACTTTTCTTTTTTTGTTGAACTTATTTTTTTCTCCTCTTGTTTTAAATGTTAAATATAACTGCAACCTGCTTCAGTTCATC
>NW_018128161.1:296014-298290 GCF_001952655.1 Monopterus albus
AGTTTTTTTTTTTTTTTTTTTTTTTGTGGATGTTTAGAATTTTCAGCTTCTTGTTTTTGGTTTTTCTATGGATTTAAAGAGTTTGTATTTTAAATTAAAGTTTAGTATTATTTCTATATGATTGATTGTTATCATGTTGACCAAACGTCCAGCTGATCAGTTTTATTGTTTATTGATCAGCAGCAGCAACTGATGTCTGTTCCATCTCAGTGTTAAAATAACGTTAAAAAAACTTTGTTCATTTCCTGGTTGTGAATGAAGGGGGTGGAGCTTGTCTGGTTTTGTACAAAATAAAAGCCTGGAATATAAAAAGTCTTCTGATGAGTTATTTTGTTTTCAGTGTGACGTCTGAGGATGTTTAGATTTCTCATTAATTATAGAAAATTTAAAGCCACACAAACTTTTTTGAAATCGATTTGTTGTAGGAATCTGCTCCAGGGCGGCATGGTGTGGCAGTGGTTAGCACTGCCGCCTCACAGCAAGAAGGTTTGGGTCCGAGCCCCGGCCGAACTGAGGCCTTGCATGTTCTCCCTGTTCCTGCGTGGGTTCTCTTCAGGTGCTTTGACTTCCTCCCACAGTCCAAAGACATGCAGCTCAGGTTGAGTGGTGACTCTAATGTGTGTGTGTGTGTGGTTGTCTGTCTCTTAAGTGTCAGCCCTGTGATGGACTGGCAACCTGTCCGGGGTGGACCCTGCCTCCCGCCCAGTGTCAGCTGGGATTGGCTCCAACTCCCACACAACCCTGTAAGGATGAGCGGTACAGATAATGGATGGATGGAAGTCTGCTCCACAGTGAGTCTTGATGTGGAGAGGTGCTGTCGAAGCCTCCTGTGACCTGGACTCACTGACCAGTGCTGGCAGCAGTGCACAGATATTAGCTTCTAAAGGTTTTGAACAGGACTGACCTCTAACCAGCTGAATATTTTCAACTATTTCAAGTTGATCAGTGAGTTTTGTTACATTGTCCATCCATCTATCCATCTTTGTCCGCTTCATCTGAGACCGTGTCGTGGGGGCAGTAGTCCAAGCAGAGCCTCCCAGCCTTCCCTCTGCCCACACACATCTAGCTTCTCAGGAGGAACCCAAAGGCATTCCCAGGCCAGCCGGGAGACATAGTCTACAACATGTCCTGGGTCTGCCCCGAGGCCTTTTCCCAAAGGGATATGACCAAAATACCTCCTCCGGGAGGCGTCCAGGGGGCATCCTAAACCCGAGCCACCTCAACTGGTTCTGCTCAACATGGAGGAGCAGCGACTCTGCTCCAAGCTCCTCAGGGGTGACTAAGCTCCACACCCTACTCCTAAGGGTGTGCCCAGCCACACTCCGGAGGAAACTCATTTCTGCCGCTTGTGAAACTCATTTCTGGCCTCGGATTTGGAGGTGCTAATTCTCATCCCGCCGCTTCACACTCAGCCGCAAACCCCTCTAGTGCACGCTGTAGGTCTTGAACTGATGAAGCCAACAGAACCACATCATCTGCAAAAAGGAGAGATGAGATTCTGTGGCCACCAAAACAAGACATCCTCCGTTCCCTGGCTGTGCGTAGAAATTCTGTCCGTAAAAATAACGAACAAAATCAGTGACAAAGGGCAGCCTTGATGGAGTCCAACATACACCGGAAACAGGTCTGACTTACTGTCGGCAATGCAAACCAAGCTCCTAGTCCGGTCATACAGGGAACGGACAACCCGTAACAATGAGGCCCACACCCCATAATCCCGAAGTACCTCCCACAGGGTGACACAGTCAAATGCCTTCTTCAGATTCACAAAACCAGTTTACAGAGAGGATGACTTAGATAAAGCATATGAGAAATTTTTAAATATATTTAAGAATGTATATGACAGGAACTGTCCTCGTAAGCTGTATAAATATAAAAGGAATTACAGTGGGAGACCATGGATGAGCAAGGGATTACAGAATGCATGCAAAAAGAAGAATGCGTTATACAAGCAATACATAAAGGACAGATCAAAGAAGGCGGAAGAAAAATATAAGTCATATAAGAACAAATTAATGGAGATTTTGAGGAGATGTAAGAAGCTATATTATTCTAAATTATTACAGGATAATAAAAATAACATGAGAGGTACGTGGAATATATTAAATAAATTGATTAGAAATAGTTCTAGAAAGAGTAACTACCCTCAATATTTTATGGATAATGATACACAGGTCAATAGATTGGAGGATGTAGTTGAAAAGTTTAATAGGTTCTTTGTGAATGTTGGTCCTGGTTTAGCAAAAAGTATCTGTACAGATGATACATCCGTCACT
>NW_018128161.1:300271-312598 GCF_001952655.1 Monopterus albus
GATCACACCAATGGAGCTTTCATACAGTCTAAATTGTTAAAATTCTTTGATTTAGTGGAATATAAGACCGCTGTGTTTATGTATAAAGCCAGGAACAATTTATTACCTGGTGGAATTCAAAAACTATTTAATGAAAGGGAAGGGGGATACAATTTAAGGGGTCAGTTAAATTTAAAAATTCATGTTATACGTACAACCAAAAAAAGATTTTGTATTTCTATAAGTGGGGTCAAATTATGGAATGATTTAAGTGTGGACATGAAAAACAGTACTAGAACTGACGAGTTTAAATTTAAATATAAATGTATGTGTCATTCAAGATATATGCAAGAATTAGAGATTTAATCAAAATCATGAAGGAAACACTCTGTTTTAAGTTTTCTGTGTATTACTTGTTGGTGAAGAAGAGAATCAACTATGTAGAGATACTGCTTGCAGCCAATGATGCATGAAATTTTTTGTATAAGATGATGTTCTGGGGTAGGACTGGATAAGTCTGACTTCTTTCTACTCCATTCAAACATGTGCTGGTATAAGCAAACTGATTCTTGATTAGCAGTGGTTGGCTTGTGTAATTATGTGTGTGTGTGTTGATGTCATTTGTTCTGCATGTTTGAAAGAATAAATCAAATCAAATCAAATCAAATCAAAATCAAACACATGTAGACTGGTTGGGAAAACTCCCATGAACCCTCCAATACCCTAGTGAGGGTATAGAGCTGGTCCAGTGTTCCACAGCCAGTGTGAAAACTGCATTGTTCCTCCTGAATCTGAGGTTCGACTATCGGCCAGATTATCCTCTCCAGTACCTGGCATAGACTTTCCCAGGGAGGCTAAGAAGTGTGATCCGCCTATAGTTGGAACTCACTCTTCGGTCCCCCTTCTTAAAATGTGGGACCAGTCCAGAGGCACCATCCCTGAACTCCCCGCAATGCTGCAGAGGTATGTCAGCCAAGATGGCCCCACAACATCCATAGACTTGAGACTCGGGGCGGACCTCATCCACCCCCGAGCCCTTACCACTGAGGAGTTCCTTAACTACCTCGGAAACTTCAGCTAGGGTAATGGACAAGTCTCATTCCGAGTTCCTAGCCCTGGCTTCCTTTAAAGAAGGCGTGTCGGAGGGATTGAGGAGATCTTCAAAGTACTCCTTCCACTGGCTGACAACATCCTCAGTTGACGTCAGCAATCCACCACCTCCACTGTAAACAGTGTTGGCAGAACACTGCTCCCCCCTCCTGACAGTTCTCCAGAATCTCTTTGAAGCCAACTGAAAGTCTTCCTCCATAGCCTCACAGAACACCTCCCAGGCCCAAGTTTTTGCCGTGGTGACTGCCAGAGCTGCGTTCTGCTTGGCCTGTCATTACCTGCCAGCTGCTTCAGGAGTCCCATGACCCAAACAGGCCCGATAGAACTCCTTCTTCAGCTTGATGGCATCCCTTACTTGCGGTGTCCACCACCATGTTTGGGGATTGCTGCCGTGACAGGCACCGGAGTCCTTATAGCCACAGCTTTCACCTGCCACCCTGACAATGAAAGTGGAACACAGTCCATTCGGACTAAATGTCCCCAGTCTCCCTCGGCACCTGTTTGACATGCGGTCGGAGGTGGGAGTTGAAGACCTCTCTGACCGTGGGAGCACTATCCAACATGCCCCCCAGGGACCCTAAAAAGGCCGGGTACCCTGCACTGCCATTAGGTGCATAAGCACAAATGACAGGGACCCTAACCCGTCCCCTGACCCAAAAGCACAGGGAAACAACCCTCTCATCCACCAGGGTAGACATCAACACCTGACGAGTTAGCTGGGGGGCAAAAAGCAAGCCCACACCAGCCCGTCACCCCTCACCCTGAGCAATGCCAGAATAATGGAGGTCCACCCTTTGTCGAGAAGAATGATTCCAGAACCCAAGCTGTGAGTGGAAGTGAGCCTGACTATATCGAGATGGCATCTCAACCTCCTGCACCAGCACAGCCTCCTTCCCCACCAGTGAGGTGACATTCTAAGTCCCAAAAAGCAGAGTTGGCATCCGAGGTTCAGGTCAGCCTAGCACTTGGCCCTGGCCACTGCCCAAAACACAATGCACCGGCCCCCTACAGGCTCTCCAGCAGGTGGTGGGTCCACCAAAGAGTGGCTCCACCTTATGGTTTCAGGCTGAGCCCAACCAGGCCCTGTGGGTATAGGCCTGGCCACCAGGCATTCACATGAAAGCCCCTCCCCCAGGCCTGGCTCCAGGGTGGGGCCCTGGTGACCCCATACCGGGTGGGGTAAATGTGAGCCTTGACTTATTTACTCGCCATAAGAGTCCTATGAACCAACCTTTGTCTGGTCTGTCACCCAGGACCTGTTTGCCTACTACTAGGGACATATAGCCAGCCCCCAACAGCATAGCTCCTGGGATCATTCAGGCACTCAAACCCCTCCACCACATTGAGGTGTCGGTTTCAGGGAGGGGTGTTAGGATAATAATACGGATAAGGATAATAGCCTTTATTGGCCAAATATGTTACAAGGAATTTGTTTCCAATACAGAACTGAGGCAGCCATCTGTGTCGCCAACTCAACCGATATATGAAGTACATACTGTTATCTTGTTTATTTTTAGCCACTACAGGAGGTAGAAGGATTCGTAGACAGAGTGAGAAGAGGAAAGGCAGGAGTATAGGTCTGAGAATAGGGACTCTTAACATTGGCACAATGACAGGGAAAGGTAGAGAGCTGGTGGACATGATGGAGAGAAGTAAGGTAGATATACTGTGTGTGCAGGAGACCAGGTGGAAGGGTAGCAAAGCGCGTAGCATCGGAGGGGGATACAAACAATTTTATTAAATCAATTTTATTTGTATAGCGCCAAATCACAACAAAAGTCAACTCAGGACACTTTACAAAGTAAGGTCTAGACCTTACTGTTACTGAACGACTGAGACAAATGGGAGATTGGATATTGGTCTATAATTAGCTAGGACACCTGGGTCAAGAGTAGGCTTTTTGAGTAGAGATTTAATTACTGCAACTTTAAAAGCCTGTGGAACATAACCTGTTAATAGAGAAAGGTTAATCAGATTTAATATGGATGTGTTGATTAGGGGAAAGATGTCTTATGATGTATTATGGTGTGGACAGGAAGAGAAATGGGGTAGGAGTGATCCTGAAGGAGGAGCTGGTGAGGAATGTTTTAGAGGTGAAAAGAGTGTCAGACAGGGTGATCAGTTTGAAGTTGGAAATTGAAGGGGTAATGTTGAATGTAGTCAGTGGTTATGCTCCACAAGTAGGGGGTGAGTTAGAAGAGAAGGAGAGATTCTGGAGTGAGTTAGATGAGGTGATGGAGAGTATTCCCAGAGGGGAGAGAGTGGTGATTGGGGCAGACTTCAACAGGCATGTTGGTGAGGGGAACAAAGGTGATGAGGAGGTGATGGGCAGGTTTGGTGTTAAGGGAAGGAACCTAGAAGGACAGATGGTGGTGGACTTTGCTAAGAGGATGGAAATGGCTGTAGTTAACACCTATTTCCAGAAGAGGGAGGAACATAGTTACATATAAGAGTGGAGGTAGGAGTACGCAGGTAGACCACATTCTATGTAGACGAGGCAATCTGACAGAGATTAGTGACGGCAAAGTGGTGGTAGGAGAAAGTGTAGCCAGACAGCATCGAGGCGACCCCATTGGTGTGTAGGATGACTCTGGTGGTCAGGAAGAAGAGGAGAGGAAAGACAGAAAAGAAGACCAAGTGGTGGAAGTTACAAAAGAAAGAATGTTGTGAGGAATTCAGACAGAAGTTGAGACAGGCTGTTGGGTGGTCAGGAAGAACTTCCAGATGACTGGGAAACTACAGCAGAAGCGATCAGAGAGACAGGTAGGATGGTGCTAGGTGTGTCATCTGGAAGGAGGGGTTTGGACATGTGCAGAGGAGGGATAGTGGTTATATTGGTAGAAGGATGTTGGAGATGGAGCTGCCAGGCAAGAGGTCAAGAGGAAGGCCAACGAGGAGATATATGAATGTGCTAAAAGAGGACATGAAGTTAATTGGTGTGAGAGTAGAGGGTGTCAAGGATAGAGTTAGGTGGAAACAGATGATTCGCTGTGGTGACCCCTAACAGGAACAGCCGAAAGAAGAAGAAGAAGAACTCCAAGTGAGAAACTTCTTTTTCGAATTGGAAAAATCAACTGGACTAGATTTCTAGGTCGAAGATGTTTCACCTCTCATCCAAGAGGCTTCATCAGTTCTGACTGACTGGTGTTGAGCTGGAGATATTTATCCCCCTCGGTGGTGTTTCAGTCCTTTGATGGCCAACAATGTCCCCTAACGACCTCCGAAGGATATTTCACAACCACAATATCCCAGTTAACTTTAAACCAGGGAACACCCTGCAGCAGAGACTGGTCCACCTGAAGGACAACACACCCAGACATAAACAGAGTGATGTGGTGTATGCAATTAAGTGTAGTCAGGAGTGTAACGACTTGTACATTAGTGAAAATAAGCAGCCGCTGCACAAATGCATGGCCCAACACAGGAGGGCCAACCCTGGTGGACCAAACTCAGCAGTCCACCTCCACCTGACGAATGAGCTGAAACATCTTCTGCCTAAAACCAAATCGAGTAAATTTTTTTCTACATTTTAAAGTGTATTACCTGTCCCTAGGCTAGTGGTTAAGGCACAGTGCTATCAGTGCTGTGGTCAGGGTTGCGTCAGGAAGGGCATCTGGTGTAAAACACATGCCAAATATCAACATGCGAGTCGTCAGTGATAAAAAGCAAATGCTGAATGTGTAGTGATGGGAAAACACCATGAAGTGGACAGTGCGATGAAACGATACAGGTGGTGTTTGTATAGTCAAGCATGTTTAATCAGATTACTGACAGCTGCAGACAAATGGCTGCTTAGAGAGCGCCCCCTCAGGCTGATAGTTGACACTGAACAGTTTTTAATCAACACCAAAACAAACTGGTGTCGACTTATGACCGATAAAACAATCAGCATTTTCAGATAATCAGAAAACGTTCCTCGCTTCTTTTTTTATTTTAATAAGATTCCTATAAAAGTTGTAACAGTTAAAATTCGTACAATGGTGATATTACAAAACTGACATGATAACTAACATAAAGAACATCGTTTTCTCTTATGAATCACATGGATATTTATATTCTAACAAAACTCAGTCGTTCTTTTCTCTTCCTCCTCGTCTGCAGCATTGCAGGAGACGGCACGCACCTGCCCAGCACAGGGTGGCACTTGTTGCCATTATGACCAACAGGGCAGCAGCAGAATCCACACTGTAATACTGGAACCAGTTCAGGTCATGTGATGCTAGGCGCAAGTGTCGTGCACCACCGTGGCGCATAACAAACTCCACCCAGAAGACGGCAGTGCTCAGCGGTGTCACAGGCTGGTCACGTTGCAGCTTGGACAAATGCTGCATGCTGGACCTGTACCTGAGCATCATGGGAAAAATTTAGGTGGTCACACTACATTTTAATGGGTTAAATCCCAATTCCCTTAACTTTGTCCACATCTCTCTCACTTTGTATCTTGTCCTAGTGCTTAGTCCTGCCAACATAAAACGTGGTGTTGTCACACTCCTTGAGCCTTGCACGAACTGGACGTCATTCGTGTTGAGTGAGGACCAAGGAGTGACAAACAATCAAAGAAGGGAACTGGGATTGACACATTTTTAAATGTTAGTATGGTTTTAGTGTGAAGGAGCAAGTTAAAAGGAAACTGAAAAACCTTATTCAACTAATATGATTCAGCACTCTAAGTAAATTAAGTTAAAGAAAACAAGAAAGAAGTAATATCTTTAAAAGCAAAAGTAAACTTTAGAACTATTCATTCATTCATTTTCTACCGCTTAATCCCTGAACGGGGTCACGGGTGGGGCCGAAGCCAATCCCGGCCGGCAATCGGGCGAAGGCGGGGTACACCCTGGACAGGTCACCAATCCATCGCAGGGCTAACACATAGACGAACAACCACACATACACGCACACACGCACTCCTATGGGCAATTTAGAGACACCAATCAACCTAAGCTGCACGTCTTTGGTCAGTGGGAGGAAGCCGGAGCACACGGAGAGAACCCACGCAAGCACAGGGAGAACATGCAAACTCCACACAGAAAGGTCCCAGGTGGGGCCCGAACCCGGAACCTTCTTGCTGTGAGGCAGCGGCGCTAACCACTGTGCCACCGTGCTGAACAGAAACTTTCCAAATAAAATGCAACTTCCTGGTTCACACTCACCTGGGCTGGTTGATGACGGTACGCAGCGCCTCTGAAAGCTCATCGGCTGTCATGTGGCTGAAGCTGACAACAACGGCAGCACCGCGGCGGCTCAGGCGGGCAAGGTTATCGGACTGATCGGCGAACAGGGGGACCCCAACCACTGGCACGGCGTGATAAACTGCCTCGTACAAACCGTTGGTTCCGCCATGAGTCACGAACCCTCTGGTCTTTGGGTGACCTGAGAGGGAGTGAATGCAGGGCTGTTATTGTCAAAGGATTCTGTACTGTTAGAACTTAAGATAATATTTAATATCTCTGCTCATGATTATTTTGTAGCAAACACTAATATTTCAAGCAGTATTTTAGTATAAAAATTAACAGTCAGTATTTATTGATGCTAGTCAATCAGACACATCAGCTAATGTTTATGTCAGAGTCTACACCTGACGGAGGAAAAAAATGAGGCCTTTGTTTGGCTTTTATTTTGAAATGTTTGATGTGATATGGTTTTTAAAAAATCAAAGTGTAAGGAATTCAAATCAGAAGGTTTTTTTACCCAACAGGTCGTTCTGAGGAATCCAATCGTAAAGCTTTGTGTTTGCCGCCAAGGTTTTAGGAGCTTCTCCACTATACCTCCAGATCACCTGCACACAAACACAGCGTTTCTGTTGATTTATACTGGTCTCAACATTTGTTATAAAATGTCTTTTAGTAGTAAAAGTATTCACTATGGGTCTAAGGGGGGGTCTTTTACTGCATCCAGGTGACCTGATAATAAACTCATAATGTTTCTTTACTGGAAACTGAGATTTCCCAATCTCCCTGAACATGCGTCTCTTAGTGGGTGGAGTGTCTGACCTTCTGTGGGATTCGTCCAAAGGCGGTGGCAATGACATCAGCACGCTCTGTTGTCAGGTTGGTTACCATGGAACCAAAGGAAACGACAACCACACCGGCGTCGCCTGCACTCTGCAAAAACGCCTCTATGTCCTCTGGCAGCTGATTGGCTGGTTTGCAGTGTAGCCCACCTACATATTTGAAGTTGGGCAGGGTTGGTCGTGGTGACTCGAGGTCCCAGAAAGTCCTAATGAGCCAGATTTCAGCATTTCCCAGAGTCCCACAGACACTGCTGGGAATTCCTGTCCACACAGAAACCTGCGGTTATTCTGAAGGGACAGGCCAGTAAACACCAACAAACTTCAAAATAAAGGTGACCATGTGCGATAGGAGAGAAGCTGGGGAGAATGAGCTCGTGGCCCAGTAGATTTTGTGGAATATATAGTTTTAAAGTATGTCTGATGTGGGTTTTAATTTATAATGTTACATTTGTCTTATTCAAATCAATTTGGTTTTAAGCCTTAATCTCCCCCCCCCCCCCCCAACTCACTGACCTTTGACCTCACTGTAGTACTTATCCAGGGTCAGCTTCCAGAACACTTCGGTCACCACTGACAACCAAACATATGTCACCGTGTTGATCAGTCTCTCTACAAAGCTCATGCGGTCACTGTATGGCAGTGGAGCAGCGGGGACATATGACGGCGGCGCCGGTGTGTGGCCACAGTGTCGTTCAAGGGCATTGCCAAATGAGAAGCGCAGAGAAATGATAAAAGGCAGGCCGAGCACATCGGCCACCAGGTCGGCACACATCACCATCGGGTCAAGCAGGACGACATCAAACGCAGCATCTCGAAGAGTTGCCATCAGCTGCTCATTCTTCAACATGGCGTCACACTGTTGCATCCCATAATCCACCATTTGTAGCATCCAGTCACACATCCACAAAAACCTCTGCAGTGGGGATGAATCATGTGACTCGTACATGGAGAAGTGAATAAAGTCCTGAGTGAGGCCATGAAATTCAGATCTGTTGAATGGAACCTGGAGAAGTAACAAACGAACACAGTAAAAACACCACAAAAGAAAACCAGTTCTATTAAGTTTAACCTGGCCCTCACCTTGAAAACCAGGAAGCTGAACTTGGTGGTATCGCGGCTGTTGTTGTAGTTGACAGACGGTGATGCCTCAGAAATTAAAACTGTGACTGAGTGGTTCCTCCTCACAAGCTCATCCATGATGCTCCTCATATTCAACCAATGGCTGTATTCACCTGGAAACACCAGCACACGTCCGCCATCCACTGCAGTGAAGGGACTGATAAGGAGCAGGAAGACGGGAAGAAGAGGCGGGGAAATCTGCATTGCAAACCAAAATTGTGAAGGACAAAGATTTTCCTATCTGAAGCTGTAGAAAGCAAACCGATCCGAGTCCAAATAAGACTGCAAAGACTCAAAGGTAACTGCAGATCCAAAGTCCAAACTGGTCAGAGGTCAGGTACAGATAAGAGCTGCACTCTGTGGACCACAACTCACCGCAGCAACAATTATACAACAGTGTGTTTCATCTGAGGACTGACAGCTAGACCAGCATTTCTTCAGTCATGGCACCCTTTAAAAGTGCACAAAATGTTGAGTCAATCTGGTCTAAAGTGTAGAAGACAAACGGCATTAAACCACAGGTAAAATAAAACAGAATCATAAAATAAGTAAGCAGGCATACTGTATGTTTGCCCTAGTCGGTACCTGTGACAAACACCTCCTATGTTTTAAGGAGAGACAGCCAGGAAGTAAGTAGCTTGTGAATTTACTATCTAGGATTAATAAAGTCTTAATGATCTGAAAAGTTGTTAAAGTTGAAAAATAAATGTTGAGTTAAAAAGTATAAAGTTTTTCTCTAAAAATGTAGAGATGTCAAAGTGTTAAATGTTCAATTTCAATGCCAAACGTCAGGACAAGATCATGGGTGTGATTAAAACAATGAGTGCGTTCATTTACAGTTTGAGAGAAGCCAAATGAGTCTAGTAATGAATTAAACGTATTGTTGAGTCAATCATTGTCAACATCTACATTAATAATAAAGTCACCCACTATGATTACTTTATCAGTACTAAGCACTAAATCAGAGAGAAATTCTGAGAGTACAGTCAAATAGAGTAGAAAAATGATCAACGTTTTTACTGGATTGTAAGCAGAATCTACTCTGCAAGATCAAAATGAAATATTTACTGTTTATTTCAATTGTTTTAATCTGAAAGGTCGTCTATCGTTTGTGCGGTTCCACTTCATTTCCGCCGGAAGTTACATCGCTGTGACTTCCATTAGCTTGACGCCGGGTTGATGCAGTAACAGTCATCGATTAATGTGAATGTCAGGCCGAGCACATCGGCCACCAGGTCGGCGCACATCACCATCGGGTCAAGCAGGACGACATCAAATGTCGAACCAGACAGGTTGGATTGAACAGGTGTATTCACCAGACAGGTTGGATTGAACAGGTGTATACACCTGACAGGTTCGACATTCGCTGCTGATTAACCGATATGAGAGAGAAGTGAATATAACGATGACACGCGAGGCTCGAAAAGGTAAAGTTACCTGTTACCGTGCCTCGGTTCGTTCCGGTTTATTAACGAACCTGCTAACGGCTGCTAGCCGCTGCTAGCTCGATAAGTTTTATCTTATTTCCCCTATATCACATTTTGTCCTCACGTCGGTCCGCAACAGTCCCGGTTTCTGTCCATTTCCATTCGTGTTGCGTGACACAGAATGCTCGTGTGACATTAAACGTCAGAATCAGAGTTGATCATCTGACGGTGAAATCACATTTACAGGATAATTTCTGGAATATTTACAGTGAAAATATCGCGAGAGTACGTGGGAGCAAAGGGGGCTTTTCGAAAAGGTTTGACTTTATTTTAGTTCATGTTTGTTTGAAGTGGTGATAGCACAGTTAATAAAGTCAGTAAGAAACGAGATTAGATCTTAGGTGTGTGTTTCTGGTTTCTGGTACAGACTGAAGGCTGGTGGAAGCCCCCAAGTGTCCATCCCATTGCAGCTGTTGGTTACTGCCTGCTCGTGTCCGCTGTCCAGGTGCACCTGAGCTCAAGCGTGCCCAAGATGTTACAGATCCAGAGGGGGACCAGATGTAACATTAAGGATACAGGCCTTAGAAAATACACAAGAAGAAGGATCCATGGCATAAATGATTTTAGCATATAAATATGCAAAAGATGCATTAAAAAAAGATGTTAATGTAGAAGTCAACTATAGTGAGGCTGAGATTAAAAGATTAATTAAAAGGGAAATTGGATTGGTCAGAAACATGGGATAAAGAAAGCAAGTGTAGGTACTATTATACAGTAGTATTCAGCGGAAAGCAGGAGAAATGAGAGAAAGCCATAGGAAAGAAGATGATTTCAAGAATGAGCTTTGATCACATTGGATTGAACAGTAGCCTCTGATGTTAAAGTACTCAGAGGTTTGTCTCTGGAAGACAAGGTGTGCAAACATGGTGAAAACAGTGAGACTCCACAGTCTGCCACAGATATACTAAAAGTACTAGGTATCTACTCACACATGCTGCTACTTGTACTGTCATGTAATTGTTACTTTGGATTTTTAATGTTTTATCTAATTTGCATTCTAATGTTTTATCTATATATGTATGCACTTTGAATTGCTGTTGTGTATGAAGATGTGCTATATAAATAACCTTGCCCAGCCTACACTGAAGTTGTTAAAAGAACATAATACTGGTGAATGTGAGCTTTGTGGGGTATAGGAAACAGTGGAGCAGGTTTTTCTGAGTTGTCCAGGGTTCTGGCTGAAGAGGGACTTTTTTAAAAGTAGGCTACACTTCAAAGCAATGGCATAAGATTTAGTTTGAAAGAGATTTTACAAAGGAGTTCCGGGGATGCAGGGTACAGTGCAATCTTTAGATTCTTAGAGGGTACCGGAGTGAGTAGATCATACAACATAAACAAAGTAGGGATTTCATTATAGTAGTTGTAGAAAGGAGCCATTCTGATCAACAGAAGAAGAATTTTTTTTTTTTAATTGAACAATTGGATTTACAACAAATGTGGCAAATATTAGTATTCCATAACATTAATATAGAACAGGTGCAAGAGAGGAAGGAGAGAACAATAAAAATAAATACATAAATAAAATAAGGTTACAGAAAAAAGTAGTAAAAATAATAATAAATAAAATAAAATTAAGTGAAAAGTCATGTTAAAAAATTATGGTTTTGGTATTAAATTATATTCTTCAATTAAATTAAAAAGTATTGTAGCATTTTTGGTTTTCATTAGACTTAGGGCTTTGACAAAAACAAGAAACTCATTGAGAAATCTACAGAAACGAGGTACAATTTTCATATACTTAGCTTTATGTATATGAAATTTCCCAAAAATGATGATGTTGTTGATCAGAAAGTCAGCGTTGGCATTGTCCATCAGGAGTCCATAAATAATGTCTTTTTGGGTGAAGTCATTTAGGAGGTGAGTCTTTGATTGGAGCCAAGGCCTCATGCCAGAAGTTCTTCACAAACGTACATTGGAAAAAAAAGATGTTCTGCATTTTAATCTCCATCACAAAATGTACAGTTATTGGATTCAATACCATATCGATGTCTCAACAAAGCACTGGATGGATATATGCCATTCAAGGTTTTAAAATGAAGCTCCTTGGCTTTCGGAGCGACAGGGAAATGCAAATACTTTGTTCATAACAGGTGACTGTGGCACCTGCCAAGAGGAGCTTTTCAAAGATCAAGCTGATTAAGACCTACTTGAGGTCTACCATGGTCCAAGAGCATCTCAGTGGACTTGCTGTCATCAGCATCAATAATGTTTCTCAGAATTTGTCATTTGATGCAGTCATTGATGACTTTGCTGCAAAGAAATCCAGGCGTGTTCAGTTTTGAAACTGTTCTGAAATTCTGAATATAAATTCTTTTGCACTTTTTTCTTGATTTGCATTTTAATTTCTAATTTCATTTTTGTGTGATTCTTCAGGTGAATGTAAGTCAAATTTATTTATTAGCACAAATTATTTAGCACTTATTTATGTTAGTAAGGTTGGTTCTAACATTTGATTGAAGGAAGTACTTATTTAGTAGAAGATTGACACCATGACTGTTGTTCATTTAACCTGTGTGTTCACTTTGTGTATGACTATTCTATCATACTAGAAAAGGAATAGTTAAGATTATATTTTAGAATACATAAGTTCACATACTTACATGTCACAGATATGTTTATGAA
>NW_018128161.1:313309-314829 GCF_001952655.1 Monopterus albus
ATGGAACCCAGAGCTCTGTAATTGCTTTTCTTTAACATTGTAATAAATATTTTAAAGGTTGTTCTGACTTTGACTCTTTCTCAGAAACGAACATGCAGAACGGTTAAGTCTAACAGTACTTATCAGTATGTTATGTTATGTTATGTTGTATTCTAGTAAAGTTTTGAAAAATCTGCATTTTCTGAATTTTTTAAGGTGTGTGTGTGGGGGGGGCTGGGGAATCTAAAATCTCGCCCAGGGCACCAACAGAGCCTGGGCCGGCCCTGGTTGGCATTGCCCACCAGGAGTCCATAAATAATGTCTTTTTGAACTCATTTAGGAGGTGAATCTTTGATTGGAGCCAAACAAAAACCTCATGCCAAAAGTTCTTCACAAACGTACATTGGAAAAAAACAAGATGTTCTGCATTTTCATCTCCGTCACAAAATACACAATTATTGGATTCAATACCAAATCGATGTCTCAACAAAGCACTGGATGGATATATGCCATTTAAGGTTTTAAAATTAAGCTCCTTGGCTTTCGGAGCGACAGGGAAACGCAAATACTTTGTCCGTAACAAGCAAACAGTTTGAAGAAGAAGAAGAAGAAAAAGCTATGGCGTCACTTCCGCAAACAACATGGCGGTGTCTTTGCGAACGGAGTGCAGTAGAGTGATTATGAGAAGCAGGTTTTGAGCTTTACTTTTTTATGTTACTAGAAACGTTAGGCTGGACAAGTCGTTGTTATTCTCTGTTCCCTTTGTGACAGCGTGAAGTGCTAGTGACGTATTTGTCCCCAGCTCCACCGGACCGTTCGCAGACTCAGGTTGTGTGCACTTGACGTGTTACAGGTGTGGATTGTGTACGCGAGAGACGATGAGAGAGTTGGTCGCGGTAGGCAGGTGTGTCAGGTGTGCCCGCTTTAATGACGTGAACAGGTGAGTTAAACATGAAGGCTGTCGAGATGGTCCGTCTCCCTGTTTCTGCTGTAGCTTTACTGCTAATATTATCGATGTTGTTACTATTCAGTATGTTCTGAGACAGATAAGTCAACACTGTTCGTTAGTTTTCCTCGACACCAACACTGAGAAGAATATTTTTGGGTGATTGTACTTTGTGTCAAAATCATTCGTTTTTTAAATGCATTGTTTCCTCACTGTGTGTGTGTGTGTGTGTGTGTGTGTGTGTGTATTTATCAAATCAAACTTTAGCACCTTAACAGCGTGTTGAGCAGAATGCTTCACAATAAAACATTAAGATTTAAAAGTAAAGATAATAATAAAAGAATAGGACCTGAAGTGGACATCCAACATCAGGACCATCACCAAGAAGACACAGCAGAGGATGTACTTCCTGCTCCAGCTCAGGAAGTTCAACCTGCCCCAGCAGCTGCTGATACAGTTCTATAGGGGAATCACTGAGTCTGTTCTCTGCACCTGCAGAAAGACTCATTGGTGTGAGCCTGCCCTCCATGGAGGACCTGTACACCTCACAGGTCAAAAGGAGGGCGGAGAGGATCACTGCTGACCCCTCACACCC
>NW_018128161.1:314860-325889 GCF_001952655.1 Monopterus albus
AAGACAACCAGGCACAGGGACAGTTTCTTCCCCCAGGTTGTCGCTCTGATGAACACTTAACCAACGACAGTATGACTGGACAATAACCCTCAGTGCAATACCTGTAAATATACATTGTACATACAGATCCTTCAATGCATATACACTGTGTGTATATAGTACTTTATTTTTATTCCTAATGCAAATTCCTTTGCTTGATTGCTCATTACTTCTTTATTTCTGTCCTCAGCCTTACATTGTTTACTTGCCTATTGCTGCCTCACATAGAGCCATGTGCATATGCATTGAGAGCCGATGTACCACAGTCAAATTCCTCGTGTGTCCAACACACCTGGCCAATAAAGCTGATTCTGATTCTGAAAAATAGATCAATGGACATACCTATCAGAAACATGTCACCTAAACCACAATTCATAGAGTATAGCAAAATACATTTTATGGGGATTTTTAAAAATGTCACCGCTATGAAGATTCATAAGCCAAAGCAAATCAGATTCTGCTTTATTGGCCAGGTGTGTTGAACATCTTGACCTTGGAGATCCTGCTGTTTGCTGTTTCTGTGGTAATCGTATTGACTTCCTGTTTCCTGTGCCTGCACCCTGGTGTGCTTGCTACCAGATTGTTTACGGATTAAGCTCACTAATTTCTAGGTTTATCTGAACATCATCCAATTTTCTGAGGTACAACATACGGCTGCCCTACTTAAGCACCTGTGAAGTTCTTACTTATTTCCAAATTTAACTTGGTACTTTAGGTTGGCTAGCTTAGGAGCTAGCTAAGCTAGTAGCTTAGTTAAGAGAAATGGCTTCTTCCTCTTTCTCTCCTTCTGTCTGTTGCTCAGAGTGCCACATGTTCACTTATTCCACTGCCTCTTTTAGCGATAATGGTACTTGTAATAAATGTCAGATGCTAGCAGCATTGGAGGCGAGGCTCACCGATATTAAACATGATTAATGATTCTGTGTGTAGAATATGTGAGTCATTCACTTTAACTTCATGTTTGTTTTAAATTTTAAAAAATCCTGCATGTTTGTGTTTCAGAGCGTTTCCTCTGAGCTCCTGCCAGCAGCGCAGCTTCACCGCTGGTGAGTGTCTGCACCTCATCCCCGCCATTGCCATTGTTGTCGGATCTTTGGACCAATCAGATCTCTCTCATCAGGTCGTGGCCTCCTGTCCCGCCCACGGCCTCTCCCCCTCCTGTTGGGGACAGGTGGTGCTTACCTTGGTTACCAGTACTACAAGAGGAGGGGTGAACAGGATGATGGTGCCCCGCCCTCTCTGGCCACGCCCACACAGGTTGGTGATTACAGACCGCCGCCTTCTCCCTCCTCCTGTCTTATATATATAATATTTTGGGTATTAGTATATTGGTGTTATTGTTAGCTTTACTGTAGCTTGGTTATATTAGCGTCTGCTCCCCCCCACATTTGCATACAGCACATGTAATTACACTAGTAGTTGGGTGGCTGTGGATCAGTGGGTAGAGTGGTTGTCTCCCAACCGAAAGGTTTGAATCACGGTGCCTGCAGTTCACGTGTCAAAATGTATGTTGCCCCTGATGGTTAGAGCCATCGGTTGAGGTGGCGCCGCAGATGGCTGCCATCGGTTCTGTACTGGAAACAGATTCCTTGTGTGTAACATACTTGGCCAATAAAGGTGATTATCATTATGATTATCAGTTTAACTGTGTTTTGCAGTAGCTTGCTGATAGTTTGACTACATTCATATTTGTATAGTGATTGAGGTAGTTACCTTTGTGTAGTTAACTTCAAACAGATCTGGGCCATAAAAGGAAAGGAAGGATTTTTATTGTTATGTTACTGTGCTGCATGCAGCTGCTCAGCATTCTGGACAATATGGACATTTTTAGTGTGAAACAGAGCTGCCTGCTGAATAAGAGCTTTGAGAGATGGCTCGTGTTGGGTAAACAAGAGATTCTGCTCTGAAGCACAAAGATGGGCCCGTTATTTTAGACCAGTGCTCAAGTTGGTCAAACAGCATAAAAAGCTTCAAGTTAAATATTTTTCTTTACTGTTTCTCAGTACTCTGGTTGCAGCATTTTGGACTAAAGGTGAGATCTGTAACATTTGAAAACCTAGCTAGCACTAACATGAGACTATAATCAATGGCCTCTGCTCCACCCAGCCCATCGTGAACACAAAACCAGTCCCACATTGTCACAGTTTGGAGAAAAATTCAGTAGAATAATGTCAACAGCAAACACAGCACACCTGTATCGCAGCTACAGGAGGGGTGGACGGGACACAGAAAGAACAAGTGAACCTAAAAAGGTCACTTCACCAAAAAAAAACACTTTGCCATCCTGTCACATGAAGAATAAATGCTGTTTGAAAAGGTCTGACATTGAATAAAGCGTACTGTCGAGTGGTATTAATCTGCCAGCAAGTGAAGAGAGAGACACAGAGTAATGCTACTGCAGCTGCAGCAGGCGCCAAACTGGGGTAACGAGAGCCAGACTCCCAGGAAAATGACTACAGCACATTCAGCTGGTGGGCAGCAGAGTTATTCATGGTCACAAACTGACTCGGCTGCATTAGACACTGACATTTCCCCACTGTGGGATCAATAAAGTTCTACCCTACCCTACCCTTAGACTGAGCGGGCGGCTTGTGAATGAACTTCCCTGGATGTAACTGGCCGGTTATTGTAACTGAAAGAAGCAACACAATGACATCCTCAGCGTAGCCAGCTGCTGTTACAGTCACGCTGGGAGTGCCAACGACACTTTCTGGCGGGATTAAGATACAAGCACAAAGGGTAATAGGTTACAGATTACTAGTTAACCTGGTAAAATATAATCTGAATGAATGATTTGTCTGAAGTTAGGTCCATTAGAGCATGTGAAGAAATACTCTAAGGATAAAGTTTAATTTGGCTTTTAATTCTGTAATGAAAATTGATTCTAGATTTCATCTTAAATGTAAGAAAAGTTTAATGTTTGATTAATGATGTTAATTTGGGATAGTGCTTAGAGTTTAGGAGTGTCACAGTCAGATAAACATGCTTATATTTTTCTTTGGTTTTTTGTTGTGCTTTGTTTTCTTGAAGTGTTTTGAAGTATTCGGGGGGGATTCTGTAGTGGTTAAAACAAATATAATTAATATGTAATAGGCTACAATAGGACTGTATAGATTACATACATGTGTAGTAAATAGTATTAGATCACAGTATGAGTTAGATGTTTAGTCCTGCAGGCTCAGCCCTTTATAAACTGTTGTAATCTGTGGGAGGTGTTTGTGTGCTGGAGCAGGAGATGCCATGGAGATGGGTCAGTATAACCCGGAGACCACTGCAACCCGGAGACCACTGTGATCTGCAGATAACTTATTGGATGAACTTTCCTCAGAACATTTCCTAGAAAAGGGGATGTTAGTATTGATGGGAAACGGAGAATTTGGGATGAACAAGAGAAAAAAGGAGATAAAAGCTCACGCTAGGCTGCATCAGGGTGAGTAGGCAGAGGGAAGGTGGCTGATTTGTTCTCTGGCTGCTCCCGTGCACGACGGCTTCTCTGCAGAGAAAAGGTGATTCTGTAACCGGCCTGTTTGATATTATTGTAATAATCAGAATCTGCTTTATTGGTCAGGTGTGTCGGACACATGAGGAATTTGACTGTGGTACATCCAGTAAATGCTTATTGGAACTGTAGTGATTTGTCTGTGATCTAATTTGTGCCACTGCAGTAACACAGCTATTTAGATTACTTCATTCAAGTAATGTAATCTAATACTTTTAACTAGTTTAATTGCTTGTTTAATTACTAAAACGAATGTTTTAAACTGGGCAATAAAGCTGAGAAGTCCTAACATAAATTTAACTAGGCAGAGTCAACCTCACAACTGTGCTCAACATTTATTAGTGTCACACTTTTATTAAAGGTTCTTCAACCTAACTTCAGTTACATAATCCTGTTGAAACATGTAGTGGACTGAACAAAATCCATTTTTGCTTTCAAAAGGAAAACACTGTTTAATCTCCAGCACTGAAAGGTGTTCTTGTGGTTTGGTGTTGTCAGTTGGAAACAGCCAGGCGTGGCAGACTCAGGTTTCTTAGAACAGTGTGCGTTGCTTTGTGCGAGGGCCTCCGGCGTGGGAGGGCTTCGATCTGGGCCTTTGTCATGGCCTGGGCCTCCACTGTGTGTGGGCCTCGAACGGGACCTGGGCCTCCACCATGGGAGGGCTTCGATCTGGGCCTTCATTGTGGCCTGGGGCTTCGCTGTGTGTGGGCTGTGGCCTGGGCCTTCGCTGTGTGTGGGCCTCCACTGTGGGAGGGCTTCGATCTGGGCCTTCGTCATGGCCTGGGCCTCCACTGTGGGTGGGCTTCAGATTTCGCTGTGTGTGGGCCTCCACTGTGGGAGGGCTTCGATCTGGGCCTTCGCTGTGTGTGGGCCTCCACCATGGGAGGGCCTCGACCCGGGCCTCTGCCGTGGCCTGGCCCTCCACCTTGGTCTGTGCCTTCACCAGCAGTGGGATTAATTTGGTTTTGTTTCATCCACCCTTGCTTTCACTTTTTTTTGTTCACATGTGGATTTAAATTAAACGCAGATTTTATGCATTTGGTCTGACGGTAGGTTTATTGTTTAGACACACACAGTTAATTAAACATGCACATTTGGTTTTGTATCATCAATACACTGGTCATTTTCTTTTCTTGAGTTACTGTGGTGCTGGTCCGGACATGGGGGTCATCCAAAGATTAGACTGAGGCAGCGGTGGCCTAAATACCTCCCACTGGGTCTGGACTGTACCAAATGCCCAATAGAGGAAAGGAAGGCGATTTGGGAGAAATCTATATTTCTTATTTGTTTGTAGCTCATGCTAAAACTTTATTTGTCATGATATGTTTCCTTTCTTTTTTAAGAAAAAAAGTTGTTAGCAGGCTGTTTAATGTTGATTAGTAGATTAGTGAGTTAGTGTCTGTGTCCATTCCCTGTGTGTGTTGCTGGTTTGGCTGGTATATATGTCCTCCTGTGTCATTTGTCAGTTTCTGTGGTTGAGGAACTGCCCTGATCTTTTCTTGACCTTCTTTAGAGCCCAATTTATTTGACAATGGTGTTGCTTTGTATTTTTTCAATTTTTGCGGGGTAAATAAAAAGCCCATCTTCTTTGAAAGTTAAATGCTGTGTCCTTCACGTTACTCTTCAGTCCCTGACAGTTTGATTGACAGAAGAGAGGTGGTGCAAAGTCAAAAGCGAACCAACCAAAAGCCAATTTCAAAGGCATGTTGCCAGATGAATGGACCCTCTCTAGACATAGAGACAGCTCCTTGTTAGCCATCCTTCCCTCGGTGGTGTTTGTCCCAGTGGCTTCGCTGACCCACGTTGTCCAAAAATATGCCGAAAGAAGGTGTTGACCTACTGCATGGCAAAAAAGATGCAAAGCAACAGAATTGATGTTACAGTTGAATATAAGCTTTTTACTGAACAGAATATATTCAGATGCAATCACTAACATTTGGATTAGTAACTACACATTGTAGTTATAACTGCAGACTTTTTGGGAGCTATGGGACATGCAACTCTTTCTTTTTCTTTGCTTTCCACTAAAGTGGAGTTGAGACTGAAACGCGCTTCATCTTCTTTAAAGCCCGATAACAAGCATTACAGCTGTAGTTTCCTGTTTTCTCCTACAGGTGGCATTGTACCGCTCCTTCCCAACTCGCCTCCTCTCTCGGGCCTGGGGACGTGTGAACAGGGTGGAGCTCCCCACCTGGCTCCGAAAACCCGTCTACTCCCTCTACATCTGGACCTTTGGGGTCAACATGCAGGTCATCTTTTATTTTGTATTATAGCCCTGAGGAGCAGGATGCGTCTGTCAGTAGCTCTCCCCTGTTAGTGAAAACACCTGCTGATGTCCACAGTGTTCAACACAAGCAACGAGATGTGAAAAAAAATCAGCAGGAGAGGAGCTGGAGCAGGGTGGAGGTGGTGCTGGTTCATATAACAGGGAGTCAGACACCTCCTCCATGTAGAGAGCTGACAGCATCTAGAAAAGTTTCTCTCATGTGCTTGCTGACAGTTTCACAATGAAATCTTCAGGAATTAAAAAAACACGGAGTAGCAAAGAAACCTTCAGTGTCTCTGCAGCGTGTGAGATATAGTCCACCTGTGCTGATCCACCAACACGCCTACGCTTTGTTCCTGTCTCTTGTCAAATAGGAGGCTGCCGTGGAGGATTTACATTACTACAGGAATCTGGGAGAATTCTTCTGTCGACGTCTGAAACCTGCGGTCCGGCCGCTCTGCACCTCCTCCTGCCTGGTAACGCCAGATTCCTCTTCAACTCCTCTACCTTCTGTAGCTTCTGCTTTGCATTCACGTTTTTAAGCTTGTCCTGATGTTTTGTCTCGTAGTGCCTCTTAGGTTATATTCCTTAATTACAGCCACATTAGCTCCACAAATAAGACACACGGGTTTACCGACAATGTCAGTAAACATATACTCAGCCTCCCACCGGTTTAGAAAGGCTCTGTTTTCAGAACCAACTCTTCTCTTGGCCATTGTTAGGGGCTAGCTTTGACTTGAAATTAGGGTTGTATACATCAACAGACGCTTGATTGATCTGATGCGGATGTGGCCCGCGGGCCTTGAGTTTGACACATGTGGTCTGGAGGGAATCATTTACTGAAGTGGACTGTTAGCGCCTCATATTAGGGACCAGATGAAGGCGAGCCGTGCTCTGACCACCACACAGTCGGTGTGCGCTGACCTGAGGTTTCTTACAAGCTTATATACGGTTGTTAATGGGAAAGGTTTAATACAGAGCGCCATTTGTTGAGCTGCTCTTAAAGTGAAAGGCTCTGAAACTGTCTGCGGTCTTCCTGTGGGTGTTAACAACAAGGGGAGTTGCAGCTTTGTCTAATTTCTTAAAACATCACTGTCATTGTTGTGTCGTTGGACCAGCAGTGCATATGCTCTCAGGTGGCACCTCTGTGCACGCTCCTTCACTGGTTGTGTGTTTGTGAATGTGTGACATGCAGCTGCAGGTTAGAGACTTAGTAGAGACATTTCAGTGATGTGCTTTGGGCTGTGCAGCGCTGGGGCAGACGCAGTGTCATTGTGTGTTTTATGTTGTGCTGCCTAAAGGTAGTCATGTTGCTGTCTTGGCCAGGAAGCGGTTTGTAACCTCAATGGGATTCACCTGGAAAAATCTGGGTTAAATACAATAACAGGTTTTTATGCAGTTACCGTCTGGCATCGTCTCCACCTGGCACTGGACGCACACGGCGTGTGCGAAGACAAGCGGCTGTTGGTTCGAAGCTCATTTTGGATTGAAGGCGTGTTTGTGCTTAAACACACCAGTGTTTCCAAATTTGAGAACACTTTTCAGGCCGTTTTCTTTCTATTACTCTTTATTTCTGCAGAAAATCAAGACCTGTGAAAAGGTAAAAACATGTCAACTGTAAAGTGCTCAGTCTTGTATTAACAGCAATGTAGTAATATGACACATGCCTCATCTACAGGAGCTGTACGTGGTTTTTACGCTCAGATGGAACATATTCGTTGCTTGTTCAAATGTCCGGACGTGGCGACATGTTCACTCAGGATCTGACACTTGTATAGCTATATACACCGACCAGCCATAACATTATGACCACTGGCAGGTGACCTGATTATTACAGTGGCACCTGTCAGTGTGGGGGGTATATTAGGCTGCAAGTGAACATTCAGTCCTCAAACTTGATGTGTTGGAAGCAGAAAAACAGTTATGCATAAGGATGTGAGTGAGTTTGACAAGGGCCAGACTGTGATGGTGAGATGACTGGGTCAGAGCATCTCCCAGTCTGCAGGTCTTGGTGGGTGTTGTTGGTCTGCAGTGGTCAGTACCTACCAACAGTGTCTAAGGAAGAACACATGGTCAACACATGGCTGATCGGTGTGTGTTTGTATGGGGCTTCCACCTGGTCCCCTTTAGTTTGACTGAGGCCTCCTCTCTGTCAGATCTCCCCAGCTGATGGGAAGGTCCTCCATTTTGGTCGGGTGCAGAACTCTGAGGTGGAGCAGGTCAAGGGGGTCACCTACACTCTGGAGAACTTCCTGGGTCCACAGAAGAGTCAGAACAACAGTAAGACCACATCCACCACATCCCTATGTGACATAATAAGGCCATTGAAACCGTGTCCAAGATGCACACTCATGTGGCCCTGTCACACAACTTAAATTGATTCATTAATAATAATCAAAGCCTGATGGTCCGGTGGACTTTGGAGACCCTCTGGGCTCTGCAGCCTGTTGTTAAGCTGACATTGTGCCTTCCCTCTGTCTTTAGACTTGTCCTCATCCTTCAGGGATGTCCTCCTGTCGTGTCCAGAGAGCGACCTATTCCACGTTGTGGTCTACCTGGCTCCAGGTGACTATCACTGCTTCCATTCACCCACAGATTGGACGGTGGAGCTTCGACGTCACTTCCCAGGTGAGAGTCTGTTTGAGTTATCTGTGTACACTCTGCTGCCCACCTGGTCTTCATCTGTGTCTCTTCTCGTTAGGCTTGTTAATGTCTGTTAACCCGAGTGTGGCTCATTGGGTCAAAGAGCTCTTCTGCCTTAATGAGCGTGTGGTGCTCACCGGCCAATGGCAGCACGGCTTCTTCTCGTTAACAGCAGTCGGAGCCACGAATGTTGGATCCATCAGAGTTTACTTTGACCAGGTGAGGATCAGAGCCAAGACTTGAGTTTGTTTCACATCAGAGGCTTTTAGACTGATTTTATTTTATATTTTTCATAGTTTTAGGTTTCAGCTGCATTTTTATCAGTTGGTAGCTGAATGTTGAACATTTCATAAAGGGGATGCAAACTTTTTTTACTGATACAATTTTCATTATTTTACCATACCTTTATTTTTGTACATTTTCCTGTTACTTGTGTTGATGAAGGAACAGTTGTATTAATGGAATGGGCATTAAATACTATGTTGATGAGGAAAAACTTTTTTTTTGGCCATTTCATGTAAACTTTTGCACTCAGCTGTCCTTTATTGTAATTTTTAGGTTTTGTTAGTTTTACCATTGTATTATCATTTTTAAAACAAAGTGTGGTATTATAGTACAGTGATCGATCTTAAAAGAGCTGTACACAGCAATCAACCAAGTAATCTGGTCGACTTGTAGCAAGTCCGCCATGAAGAACGGGCTAAACGACACCTAACAGGATCCACGTGCTGCTCAGAGGAAACCCAGAGGGGTTGGAGGAGGTTAGGGGGGACGCACAGTGATGAACATTTCATAAAGGGGATGCAAACTTTTTTTACTGATACAATTTTCATTATTTTACCATACCTTTATTTTTGTACATTTTCCTGTTACTTGTGTTGATGAAGGAACAGTTGTATTAATGGAATGGGCATTAAATACAATGTTGATGAGGAAAAACTTTTTTTTTGGCCATTTCATGTAAACTTTTGCACTCAGCTGTACTATAGTGTATATATAATATTCCCTTCTCATGCCTACGGGGCGGCATCTTCCTCAACCTCGGGTCCTCTACCAGAGGCCTGGCAGTCTGAGGGCTCTGTGCAGTAACTTAGCTGTAGTTAGCACTGCACTCTTCTGCACAGAGAGCTCTGATGTTGTTCCTGGGATCTGTTGGAGCCACTCCTCCAGTTTAGGAGTCACAGCTCTGAGCTCTCCTACCACCACTGGAGCCACTTTGGCCTTCTCCTTCCACATTATTCTTGATTATTCAAATACTTGATTCTGTCTATTTTTGAGTACTTGGAATTTATTGTGTGTGCTGTGCTTGTTTTCATGGTGTTATGCTGTCTGTTCTCTATTGCTGCTTGAGGTACTGAAATTTATTTATCAAGATATGTGTGTGGTGTTTGTTTCTCATGGTGTTATGTTGTTTGTTCTCCATTGCTGCTGAAACACTGAAATTTCCCCATTGAGGGATCAATAAGGTACCTACAGTACCTACATCCTCTCCAGCTGGTACTTCTCCAGCTTCTCATGCTTCTTCTTGATGTTGCTGTCACTTGGAACTGCTATGTCTACCACCGTTGCCTCCTTCTGTTCCTTATCTGCTACCACGATGTCTGGTTGTTTGGCCAGTACCTTCTGGTCTGTCTGGATCTGGAAGTCCTACATGATCTTAGCCCTGTTATTCTCCACAACCTTCTTGAGGGTCTAGCCCATACTGAGCACAGATGTTCCTGTACACAGTGCCAGCCACTTGTTTGTGCCATTCAGTGTGTTCCTGCCTGAATTTACATCCTTCCACTATGTGTTGGACTGTCTCTGAGGCCTCTTTGCACATTCTGCACCTGGGGCCCTGTCTGGTGTGGTAGACCCCTGCTTTGATTGATCTGGTACTTACTGCCTGTTCTTGTGCTGCTGTGATCAGTGCCTCAGTGATCACAGCAGCATGAGGAGTTTCCAGGTCTTCACATCGGTAGCCTCCATGTCCTCCTTTGGCCAGGTCACTATGCTGGCAGGGTATCTGATGACTGACAGGGTGTATGTGTCGATGGCTTGGATCTTGTTCCTCCGATTGAGCTGACTTTTCAGGACCCGTCTTATCCTTTGATGGTCCTTGGACAGTGCTGTCTTTCTTGCCTCCTCATCGTGGTTCCCATGTGACTGTGGGATACCACATCCCTTAAAGATATTATGTTAATATTTATTAATATTCTTAACATGGTTTATTTTAACAATACATTTTACATTTGTATTATCACACTCAGCAGTAGTTGGGTTCTTTAATAAATAAATGTATGTGTTGTACTTTAAAATATAATTAGTCACATTCATATTATTTGGATACGTTTGTAACACTTTTGGTTTTTGTCATCAGGACCTTAAGACAAACGCCCCTCACTACAGTAAAGGCTCTTTCTACGATCGCAGCTACGTTGCCATTGACAACCAGGTGTTGAAGGCGGCAGGTGAAGGGGCTGTGGTCTTGCAGAAGGGGGAGGCACTGGGGGAGTTTAATCTGGGCTCTACCATTGTTCTGCTGTTTGAAGCGCCCAAAGATTTCAGATTCAACCTGCAGCCGGGACAGCGAATCAGAGTGG
>NW_018128161.1:325908-329287 GCF_001952655.1 Monopterus albus
CAGGGGGGGCGAGAGGCGCGGCAGCCTCTGATTGGCTGCGGTGCACACTCAGAGGGACTGATGAAAGACACAGTAGACAATTTTCTCTGTAATGAAGATGTGGGCTAAAACTTGCAGAATGCCTTGTGCCTCATGACGCAGAACACACCAAACTCTCCCTCTCTGTTTGTTTTGTCTCTATGCCGCTTGTCCAGAAACTGAATCCAGAAACTAAAGCATTCTTTAAAATTCACAAGAAACAAATAGATTCTATTTAGCAAATACAACAAAGACCAGTTTATATTTTTCATTTACATGATGTGAAATTAAATGTTTGAGTTTTTGAAGCTTTTCTGTTCACTGACTATGTTTAGCCAATCGAAGCAGCCAGAGCAGTTTGTGTCAACTAGCACACAAATGTGAAGACGGTGACTGGCGTTGACTAGTGTGAAGACTGATCTCTGGATTTGACTCTGATTCATGATGTTTCATTTGTCTGATAAAAAAAAAAAACAAAAACCTGGGAGCTTGTGACTGATTTTTGCATTTTTTGTGGGAATTAAACTGACCAATCAAATAAAACCTGCAGGTGACCCTTCACCCTTAACACCTGAACACTCTGTTTTATTATTGTTCAGAGTGTCTTCTTTTGTGAGATATGTTACAAATATTTTCTGATACTACAAGGAGGTGGTATTATGGTCCTTTTGAACCTGAGTGTATTTTGAACATCTGACATTTTATTCACCCAGAGTTGTCCAGACTTCTCTAACTCCTTTACAAACAGCCCAGATTTCCTTCTGTCCTCCAGCAGCTCTTTCAAAAGTCATGAACATGAACTGCATGTTGTTCACACACTGTTTATGTTTCCGAACACCATAGCAGTCATTTTTTCAAACATAGCCTGAGGCAGCTGGCTTAGCTTTAGCACAGCTAGGAGTCATGTAGCTCCCTACGCTCTCACCGTAGCGCAGTGCAGGGGGCGGGCTCATCCTCAGGTGTCCCAGTGTGGTCTCACAAAAGGCGCAGTTTCAAATAGCTCTTTCTCCTGGATTCAAAACTTTAAATAATGTAGAAAGACCAAGCAGGCAAAGTTAATGTGTCAGTGGAGGAGGACCTCTGCCACCACCCTGGCCCATCTCAGAGCTTTTTTTGCCATCATACCAGCTCTTTCAGTACATGTGTGATTTTACACTATAAAATTCAATTTGAATAGATTTCTAAAGAAAACTGAATTTACTTGTTTGTAAAAGTATTTCAATGTGGAACTCAGGCTTGAACACCAGCTACCTATTTATCATTATATTTAGATAGCTTTTAATGTTTTACATCTTTTATAAGCATGAAGGAAGAACTAAAGTAGCAAACTCATTGGTCAATATTAGCCCCGCCTCTGGCAGCAGAACCAGCAGCACACCCAGTAGGACAGCAGTGGGCAGCAGTTGCCATAGCGATGGAAACGCGGTTCAACCAGACCGCCATGCGACCAGCCTTCATCTGTGACTTCCTTCCCCAGCCACAGCTTCCCATCCTGTGTCGTATCTCCAGCCGATGCACCCTCCTTGCAGCCGGAGCTCCAGGAGGAGGAGCAGGCCTGCTGGGCCTTCACTCCTAGGAAGGAAGCCAAGTCCAGGTCCAGACCTGCGGCTCCACCTCTGGGCTGAGGCGTGTTCTGTCGACACTGAGGACATGGGATCCACACCTGGAGGAGGGAGGAGCAGGTCTCAGGTGATTCAGTCCTTGTGCTACAGCTCACTTCATCTTTCATTTCTCTTTCCTGTCAGACTTTGTTTCCATTGTGAATCCTGTCACTCTGTTTCCACTGACAAACTGTTTCTAGAAAGTCACTTTTGGCTTCTCCCGTTTAGGGGTCACCACAGTGAATCGTCACACTGACGACACGTATGTTGACATTTGGCACATGTTTTACGCCGGATGCCCTTC
This sequence comes from Monopterus albus, assembly GCF_001952655.1. Classification (NCBI taxonomy): domain Eukaryota; kingdom Metazoa; phylum Chordata; class Actinopteri; order Synbranchiformes; family Synbranchidae; genus Monopterus; species Monopterus albus. The sequence goes on from NW_018128161.1 coordinate 327,832, forward strand.
CTGACGTAACCCTGATTCGAACCACTAGCCTACCACTGACAAACTGTTTCTAATGTTTCTAAATTCTCACCAGTAAGTTTTAAGGTCTAGTTTACCCACAAATGTTTGTTGAATCCGACTGAAATGGACGCCCATGTTTGGCTCAATTTGAATCCCCTAATTATTTAATTTGGGGCAGCTGTGGCTCAGGAGTTAGAATGGGTTGTCTACTAACCAGAGGGTTGGTGGTTCGATTCCTAGGCTCTCCAGTCCACAAATCAAAGTCCATGAGCAAGATGAAAAAAAAACTTGGAAAAAAATCAACTGGACTAGATTTCTAGGTTGAAGACGTTTCACCTCTCATCCAAGAGGCTTCATCAGTTCTGACTGACTGGTGTTGAGTCAGAGATATTTATCCCCCTCGGTGGTGTTTCAGTCCTTTGAGGGCCAACAATGTCCCCTAACGACTGAGTTGTTACCTGTCTTTGAACCCTCACCTGTCGACCGACGCCTATTGTCCTGGTGGGCAGAAATCTCAAAACAGGATTGTAGATGGATGACAAGTTGTGTCTTAGTCCACCACCCCTATTTATTCAGGGGTGTTCAATTTGGACAAAAATAGCTTCCTTGACTCCTCTCTCAAACCAGCAATGTTCTCTGGACAGGATCTGGATTTCACTGTCCTCAAAAGAATGTCCTTTGGCCTTCAGGTGGAGGTGGACTGCTGTTTCTGGTCCACTGGAGTTGGCCCTCCTGTGTTGTGCCATGCGTTTGTGCAGCGGCTGCTTAATTTCACCAGTGTGCAAGTCGTTACACTCCTGACTATCACTCTGTTTATCTCTGGGTGTTTTGTCCTTCGGGTGGACCATTCAGGACAAAACACCTAAAAACCAAGTCCAGTAAATAAGTTTTTTCAGCTTACTATGACCTGGATGACTGAGAATCTGCACGGACATGCTTCATGTCATTAACTTTATGCGAAACTGCAGGGGGTCTACAATGTCCTTCAAGTGGGCCGACACCAGTCTTTCAAAGGACTTCATAACTACAGATGTCAGGGCGACAGGTCTGTAGTCGTCGAGTCCACTGATGGAGGTTTTCTTGGGGGCTGGAATGATGGTGGAGCGTTTGAAGCAGGAGGGGACTTCACACAGCTTCAGTGACCTGTTGAAGATGAGTGTGAAGATAAGGACCAGCTGATCAGCGCACACTTTCAAGCAGGAGGGGCTCACACCATCTGGGCCTGGTGCCTTTCTGATCTTTTGTCTTTTAAACCTCTTCACAGATCGTTAGAGGTGGGGGGCTGGAGGGAAGGGTGGTGATTGTTGGGGGAGCAGCTGCTGGATCTGAGGTGGGGAGGGTGAGGGGGGAGTGTTGATTGTTGAACCTGCAGTAGAATACATTCAGCTAGTTGACGGTCCTCCACAGCAGGGGGGGATGGTTTTCTATAGCCAGTGATGGTTTTCAGGCTCCCCCC
>NW_018128161.1:329381-331378 GCF_001952655.1 Monopterus albus
ACCATTCAGCCTGACATTCTTTGAACCATTAACATTAAATACAAATGAACTATTTTAGGAAATGTTTATTGCAAATGGCATACTTTTTTTATATACTTTTTTTTCATTTTCAGGTTTTTACCAAAATGACTCTGCCTTTCATATTTGAAGACCACATAAAATGAAGAAAAAGTCTGCCTGGAAAAAAAAACTTTTGGGAAGATTAAGATTTGAATATTTAATTTGTTGGGTTTACTAGACCCGGTTTGATTGTCACTTGAAAAACAAAAGACTGATTGAAAAGACTCAGTGCATATTCAAAACTGCGGTTTTGTTCATCGCAAAAAAAAAAAATCAATTCACTGAGATTTTAGAATTTATTCACCTCAGAGGACTAATCTTGCCTGCACTAATGTGAAGGGTGATACTGTGATCTTGACTGCAGTATGCAGTCCAGGTCTGGCTCAGAAACAGTGGTTTTGATACGCAAGACGTCACGCAGGTGAGTGTAGGGTAATTTTCGGTTCTTTTAACCATGAACTCTCAGAGACAAAGCGGACCACTTGTATATATAAAAAAAACCGTGCTGGTTTATTCAAAGAATCACAGGTAAAATTAACATTACACGTCCAGGTAACTTCCACCTCCAATACTGCGCGCAGGCAGATGAAGAATGAAAGACCCTGAACCATAATGCTTATACATTTTATCACTTCGGTTGGGCTAGCCCCATACTACGCAGGGACGTCAAACCGTGGCGTCACCTGATATGCCAGCTTTACAGCTGACCGTAGCAGTAGTCAAAACATGGAGAGAATCAATGTGTATGAGTGTTGATTAAGTGGTGTGTATCTAAGAACATTCTGACATGACATCTAGTGACATGTCATGACATTACACATAAAATATTATGATTACAATTACGGTTACACATATAATAATAACAATAATCTTCCTGCCTGCTGACAAACTTTTCTATCTGGATATCCTTGACCATAATGCACCCTGCAAGAAACTCATGAGAATGACTAAGCATTTAAACTAGACATTCTGTCTCCACTAAACATTTCTAATACAAGTATCTAACCAATATCTATCTGACTAAAAAATACCTAGCATCAGAGTCACCTAGTCTCGTCCTCACGCGGCTCTTATTAATGTTCATGACTTGTCTTCTCGCACAAGTATGTCCAGCATTTTCTTAGCGAATGTTCGAATCTCTTGGAACCTGCCTTCATCCAGCTGGCGGTAGAAGTTGACAAGAGGGAGCTGTTGGTGCTGACTGCGACACTCGGCGTCACACTGCAGCTCAATGAGCTCCAGCTGCAGGTGGTCTAGAGCGTCATCAGGGTCCATGAAGAAAGGAGAGGAAAAAAGCGTGATCTCCTTTTCATAGCTGCAAAATCCCGAAAGCGCTGTTGAAACTCCTCAACCAGAGATGAGATGTCTGCTGCATACCTCCTCATTTGTGCACTGATATTGTTCTGTGGGAAGCTAGTCATAATATCCTGCAGCGATGGGAAATGTGTGGTATTGGGCTGCGCTTGTGACAGGTGCCTTTGGAAAAGTAGCAGCTTGGTCCGAAAGGCTTTGATGTGTGAATACAGTTGGCTTATCACTGCATTTTGCCCCTGAAGGCTTGTGTTCAGCGCGTTAAGATGTCGTGTTATGTCAACTAAAAATCCCAAATCAGCCAGCCAAACAGGATCAGATAGTTCTGGCCTCGGTCGTCCCTTTTTTTGCCAAGAATTGTCTGATTTCCTCTCTAAGAGAGTAGAAGCGCTGCAGTGCAGACCCCCGACTGAGCCATCTTACGTCGTTGTGATACACAACATCTCCGTATTCAGCCTGGATTTCAAGTAGAAACTGTTGAAACTGGCGGTGGCACAGGGCTTTGGAGCGAATGTAATTAATAGCCTTTATCACCGGTTTCATAACATGATCATATTTCAGATGTTTGGCACAGAGAACTTGTTGGTGAATAATACAGTGGAGTTTGATAGCTTTGCCTCCTTCTT
>NW_018128161.1:332637-339879 GCF_001952655.1 Monopterus albus
TAAGACTGCAGTGTTTATGTATAAAGCCAGGAGCAATTTATTACCTGGTGGAATTCAAAAACTATTTAATGAAAGGGAAGGGGGATACAATTTAAGGGGTCAGTTAAATTTAAAAATTCATGCTATACGTACAACCAAAAAAAGATTTTGTATTTCCATAAGTGGGGTAAAACTATGGAATAATTTAGGTATGGACATAAAAAGCAGTAAGAGAATTGATGAGTTTAAACATAAATATAAAGGTATGTGTCAATCAAGATATATGCAAGAACAGGCTCAATGATTAATCAGATGGAACATTGTGGGAGTGGTGTATGAATGTTAACATTATGTAATAATTCTGTAGTATATTACTTGTGTGGTGTAGAAGAGAATTATTTAAGAATGTAATTGTGTAATAATGTTAACACTCTGTAAAATTATGTGTGTTGACATATCAACTGTCTTTACATGCTTGAAAGAATAAATCAAATCAAATCAAACACCACCGAGGGGGATAAATATCTCCGGCTCAACACCAGTCAGTCAGAACTGATGAAGCCTCTTGGATGAGAGGTGAAACGTCTTCGACCTAGACATCTAGTCCAGTTGATTTTTTTTCTGTTTTTTTCAGCCTACTATGACCTGGATGACTGAGAATCTATACAGACATCCATGAGCAAGACAATGAACCCCAAGTTACTCCCAGTGTGTGTTAATGGGGGAATGAGCAAGTAGCTTTGAGCATCGCTGCGATGCACAGATGACCACTACACAAGTACAAGTCCTTTTACCAATCACAAAGCACCTGAAGGGTCGCAGTGCATTGCCACTGATCCATATAGAAAGGCATGCAATATGCTTATTACGATGGACTGTTTATTTTGATACAGTGTTTATCATGATGTACAGTACAGTGTGGTCTGAGTCTGAGGACCCCCCGCTGTGTCTGTGTAACCATGCAATTGTCGCTCTGCTGCAACAGAGCTGGAGCTTGGCTTAGGCCTAAATCCCGGAATAAATAAAACACTACCTGAGAAAACTGTCTGTCCTCAAACCTGATTATCTGCGTCTGTTTATAATGATGATGTAATCGCTCACCTGTTCATTGATGACTGTGTCTAGTCTTTTCAGACACGCTTGGCAGAAGGTGTGGCCACAGTGTAGTCGCCGTGGCAACCGCGTCATCAGGTCATAGCTGCCGAAACACACGATGCACACCAGGTCCTGCCTCCTCAGTGACATCGTGTCCATGTTGACAGAGGAGGGAGGAGGGGTGAAGGGCTGATGGGCTGCTCCATCCTCCTCCTCTTCTTTTCCTCTGTTGGACATTTTGTTCTGATTCGACAAGAGAATCAGAACAAAATGGATTCATTATTGGTTCACGGGGACCAAAAGTGGAAGCGGACTGGAGTTTAATTTATCAGAGACTGTGTAAAAAATGTGTTAATGCACCTTTAAATGTGTGTAGACCAGGGGTGCACACACCATTTTGCGCCTTGTGAGCTACTTTTCAAATGACCAAGTCAAAATGATCGACCTACAGTTAAAATACTAAACATATATTTATTTATACCTTATGTAAACACAATATACGCTGGCACACCTTGCATAACTGCATGAACCTTAGGACACACTACAGTTCAGTACTTTTTGGTCATTATAATAATCTCCATGTGAGAAAATGCTGACTCACATAAATAGTAGAGCCAAATAATACAGTCGATGGCACATTTCCTCATGTTTGGGTAAAACGGTCCATTAGCCCTGGACTTCAGCTGAATGTCAGTCTGTAGTGTCAATGTCTCATCCTCCACTCCAGACCAGTTCAGGTGAAACAGCGTTGCAGTTTTTGATGTGAGTGAATCAACCTCAGTATCTTCCCTAAATGGGCAGCACATAAATGTAGAGACTGGCTCGAGTGAGGCAAAGTCTTGAAAGTGTTTGTCAAACTCGGACCGACAACTGTCAATCTGCTCAGTGTAGCGCGCAATGTCAAGTTGCGCACATACTTTGTTATGTCTCAAGCTCTGATGTGAGGTTTTGGAAGTTCCCCAAAATGTTACATTTTTCATTTGAAATTATTAACTAAGCTGATTATATTGACACGAGATCTACCGACACTACCTTTGTGATTGACCGGTCGATCACGATCGACATGTTGGGCAGCCCTGGTGTAGAGATTCTCAGTCACCGTGGTAAATCTGAAGTAGTCCCACTCACTACTTCAGCAATTTTAGATATGCCTTTACGTATTGTTTGTATGTAACAATTGATCGGACTGATCGGTTTTGATCGTGCTCACTCAAACATCTGACACATTCCCAGGAAAATGACAAGCCCCTGAAAATAAAACATCAAACCTGTAAAAATGATAAAACACAAAGAAAGATCAAAGATAACACGTCCGAAATATTCAAATTCAAACTAATAAACATCAATTCTAATAATGTTTTTAATTTAAATCTCTGCTCTGCTCTGATTGGTTAGATTTTTCACATCAGCTAACTTACCTGGAGTTTTCTTTCATCACATCCTCTTCCTCTTTATTCCTTTTTGTTTATTGTTGTTTTCTCTCCTTGTCCTCTTCACTGTTCTTCTCTTTCATGTTTCCTTTTCCACTTTCTTTGGGTTCTTCAGTGTCTTTTGTCTTTTTCCCAGTTTTATTCCAGTTTTCTCCCTGTTTCATCCACCTTTCTTTGTTTATTCTCTCATTTGTTTCTGTTTTTATTTCCTCATCTTTTCCTAATTTTTATCTCTTGTTCTGTCTTCCTTTTTCTTTACTTCCCTTTCTTCTTGTCTTTCACTCTTTCATTTCCTCATTTTTTTCTTGATGTTTTCCAGTTTTTCTTCTTTCTTCTTGTCTTAAATTCCCATTGATTTTTTTCCTGTCTTTTTCTTTTGTTTTGTTTTTCATTTCTCAAAACTTGTCATCATCACCTCTCTCCTTTTTCTTTATTCTTTCATTTTTTTTCTATTCTGCCATTCCCTCTCTCCGTCTTCTGTTCGTTTACTTTTCTTCTTCTCTGTTCTTTTCTTTGCCTCAGAGAGAGAGAGAGAGAGAGTGTCACCTTAATCAATAATTCAGCTTTGCTCAGCCAACACAGACACTGTTTCAGTTTGTCATTGAACATCGTACTGTGTCTTATCACATGTATTTTCTAAACAGACAAAGATAAATCCAGAACTGCAGTACAAATACTACAACGGGTACAAATCATAGTGTGCAAATACATGATTATCCACACATATCAAACACTTCTAATATGTAACCTATAATATATACACGTCTATAAACATATATGGTAATCAATAAGTCAGACCAAACAAAGATAAAAATAAACAAATTACTTATCAATAACTGCAAACACTGAAAATAAAATCACATACATTAATCATATAACATTACATATATATCATACAACAATCTATTTATATAGATATTCCTAATCTATAGGATATAGATTAGAGAAGGTTAAATTATTAATTTTCACACCAGTAACCTGATGAATCAATAGAAAACAAAGCACTTCTCGGGTTTCTATTGGCTGCCGAGATCGACTTATCAGGTTACAGCTCACTGTAGACTGTCACCTAGCAACAGACATGCAGACACAGTATGGTCAACATCCATCCATGATCTATACCGCCAATCCTAAAGAGGGTGACGGGGGCTGGAGCTGATCCCAGAGCGGGGTCCACCCTGAACAGCCCCCCAGCCACAGGGCTGACACTGAGGGATGGACAAATGCTCAGCATACTTGTGTGTGTGTGTGTGTGTGTGTGTGTGTGTGTGTGTGAGACGATTGTGTATATATACTGTGTTTTTGTGCATGTACACTGTGTGTATATACTGAGCACATGCATAAGGTCAAAAATCATGTTAATCGCTTCATGTTTACAGAAGATTCAGTCACTTGATCTGTATTCATCTTTATTTAAATCAGAAAAACATCTAATGTACAAAAACCAACTTCAGGTATTATAGTAAAATAACTGTTGACACCAGTTTAACATCAGTTTGTGAATATATTCCACACTGTGCATTGTGATGTTACACAGATAGCATTAATATTGCCTTTATAATTTCAAAGCTCCTTCAAACTAAAATGCTCCAAAATCATTGTGAAAAAATATAAATACTGTATGGGAAATTTCTAACATTTCCTGGAAAAACTACAGTAAATCATAATAAACTACATAAAATGTGAAGTATATATAAAATATATAAACATCTTGTTGTTCAGTTGGAAATAATAATAATGTCCACAGAAAGTATTAAATACATTTTTATAAGTGAATGTCATTGCTGTATCATTTTTATAGTTTGTTGTAACACTTCATTTCAGAATTTAGTAAATAAAACAATAAACATTTCTAAACATTAATCTCAAAGTTATTATTAATATTATAATGTGATAGTTAAAGTTTCCTGGAGAGTATTTCCAGGTAAAACTTAAACACTGATTAATCCACTTTAAACAGATTAATTCTTATCAGAAAATGTGACATTTGTCTCTAGAAAAACAAGCCAATCAATACAACGAATCAAGTTTGCAATAACCAGTGATTAATGACTGATTATTTATTTTAGTTGAAATCAGTTGATTATAACTGAACTTTTGTGTTTCTAAAACTCAAACAGCAGTGTTCATATTGACTCTTCACAAATACACATGTGGCTGATATTTACACATCTGGTTCTGTCAGTTTGTGCCTTTTGACCTTCCTCCAAAATATTCAGGCAGGAAACAGAGACAAACACGAGGTGACAAGTCGGGAGGAAACAACCTTCCAAGTTTTTCTTTTTATGATTTTTAATATTATAATTGGTGTTCCTCTGTATGTTATTAATGTTTATACTTTGAATCCCAGTCAGATTGTTTTGTTTAGGTGTTTAATAATAATAATAATAATAATAATAATGTATTGCAACACAAGTCTGGATTCAGCTGTGTAATTAAAAATATTACTAATGATAGTTTTTAACCAAACCAGAAATCTAACCTCACATTTACTGGGTTCCTCCTGAAGCTTTTGGCTGCATTGCATGGACTTCAGGAGTATTTCAGTAAGTGAACCTTGAGTTTGTCAAAAATCTAAGATTCAGAAGATTTTCTCTGAGTAAAATAGTTTTTTACACAAAATGGCTGCCACTGATGATGTTTCCTTCATTCCTTTCCTTCCCTCCTTCGCTAGTTTCCTGTTATTTCTCTTCATTCATTTGTTTTCTGTTCTTTTGTTCTCCTTCACCTCCTCTGTTGCATCCTTGTTTCCTTCCTTTCTTTCCTTTGATGTTTCCTCAGGGGGGAAGGAACCTAAAAATAAAGTAAATCCGGGCAAATCGGAATCCTCCTGCTGTTGTGACATCACTTCCTCCTCCTGCAACGGTAACAGCAGGCACGGCACCTCCCGCCCTCGTCTTCCCCGCCCCCTCCATCTTCCTTCACCATATATGGCGGCGGGGCGGAGCTTGATGTACTGTAAGGGTTCCCATCATTACTGCTTAGAGCCACTGGATTGGCTATCACCATGGCAACTCCATCATCAGAGTGGAGCTTAGCCCGCGGGATGGTCACCTGACCATACGGGTTGTCAAGGGAGACCTTGATGTTTGAAGACATAGCTAAAACTGATCAGTAGGTGAGGAAGCCGCCCAATCAGAACACAGGAGGCAGTCAGGGTGAGAGAGCTCTGCGGAAAGGAGAGAGAGATTAACTGTGGTAAGAGAAGAGGCAAAAGGAGAGGTGGTGGAGTGTTTTAGAAAAAGAGGTTGTTTATGTAGTTACACTTTAACTGCGTACTCTGCATTGTTTGGGAGCATTTGGTTTTGCCTCAGAAAGGAATGTGTCTGCGAGGTGCAGTTCAGAATGTGACCAGTGGGGGCAGCACCTCTGCTCAGCAGCAGCTGTACATTAATACCACGATAGTGGAACGTTTGAAAGAAACCTGGCTATTGTCTGGCCAGGTTCTCTTGGAGAGAGGCACAGAGAGCGCAGACACAGATTTGTAAGTGCAACTACAGATCTGAGAGCGTGCTCTCGTTTCTGATTCAGTACTCTCAGATTTCTGTGTGAAACCAAAGTTTTTGAGGCACACAAAACCAGTTGTGAGCACTCTTCACTTTACAAATGAGACTCTGAGTGTAGGAATAGATTTGTACAAGCAGAAACAGATTTAAGAGCGAAGGAGGATCCTCGCTGCACGCTCAAATTAGGTTCCCAGTTCTGTCCTCCCTCACTGCAAACGTGGTTAGAGCAGCCTCAGACATTATGGCGAGGATCTGCTCCCATATAAATCCTCCCTCATGAAGGTGAACATGTTCAGTTTGTTTAAACTTGCACATTTTAGTTTTTTAGTTTGTTGGACTATCTCTTCTTATATTTTTAAATAGGAAACTTTCTAGTTTTTTCTACTATTTTTATGCCTGTTGTGTTTTATATATTTTATTATGTTTAATGTTTTTGATTAATTGTTATGTTTAATGTTTGTAAGTAGTTTTTGGTTGTAACTGTGTTGCTGCCTATCTTGGCCAGGGGGCTGGATTTAACCCCCAGATGTATTTTATTGTCTATAATGTGCAGAGCGTTTAAGAAGGCAGAACAGCAATGCACCAGACATAACATGTTATTAACATGGAAGTTAGTTCCTCTGGTAAACGCTTCACCATCCTCATTGCTAATGGTGTAACAGACACCCCCCACACACTGGCCGCCTGTGAACCATAGATTAATGACTGGTAAACCCCCCCTCGCTGTATCTGGCACTTCAGTTTCTAGATGCTGTGCTGCACTTTCCCTCAATGAGAATTTGAAAGTCTGATGTGGTGGTTGCACTTTGCTTTTCCATGTGTCTGTAGCACTCGCTCTCTCTCTCACACACACACACACACACACACACAGGCGAGCAGAGAGTCTCAGGCCAGCCTCATTAACCATGGGGCAACACAATCAGCCAGTCAGGTGGTTTTTAATTTTTAAATTTAATTTTAAGATTTGCAGAAATGCGATGTCTTTGCTGCGTAGCTCTTCGTGAACTCATCGGTTTACCTCTAAACAGCATGAGTCCCGACTGAAAAGAGGTTGGCCCCTCTCCTGACAGTTAGACATCCTCATATTTAGTTTTCAACATGGGACATCTTGAATATTGTTTTTCACCTAAGACCATGGGCACCTTTAAGTAATTAATGGAATCAGAGTTATTATCCCCCCCCGGGGTTTTAATTTCATTCATTCATTTTCTACCGCTTGGGGGGGGGGGGGG
>NW_018128161.1:340048-345653 GCF_001952655.1 Monopterus albus
AGAACCCACGCAAGCACGGGGAGAACATGCAAACTCCACACAGAAAGGTCCCAGGTGGGGCCCGAACCCAGAACCTTCTCACTGTGAGGCAACGGCACTAACCACTGTGCCACCATGCTGCCCCAGGTTTTAATTTATTTTTAAAATTAATTTATGTTGCTGATCCAGAACATTAACCAATCTAAAAACCACGACACAGTCAAAACCACAAGTTTTGTGAACTGTTCCAGGTTTTAATGTGACTTACAGGAGAATATTACACATACTCAGACCAAAAGAAAAGTGCAAATCACTGGTTTCCAGTTTAAAAATTCTTACTATTAAATAACCCCCCCCCCCCCTAGCTATGCCTCTGGTGTCTCAATGGGGCAATTTATTTCCTGCTTAAATCAAATAAACAGTATTTAGAATCAGCTCCACTGCAACGGTACTGGTTACACATTGAGGTACCAGTAATTTAATGACATAATACTGTGTATAAACTACATACACTCACAGAAGTCATGTTTATCAAATCAAATCAAATCAAATTTTATTTATTTGTATAGCGCCAAATCACAACAAGTCATCTCAGGACACTTTACAAAGTAAGGTTATTATTACATAGGGAAAACCCAACAAATCATACATTGAGTACTTTCATTCTTTATTATTGAACACTATTTTCCTGATATACTTGTGTACTTTTACTTCCGTAATATTCTAATTGCAGAATTTTGTAATGAGTTTCAGTGTGGTGTTAGTTCTTTTACTTAAGTAAAGGCTTTGAGTACTAATAGGCTACTACTGTTCTTTTTGTATTTTAAGTGTATATTTATACTTCGGTTTAAGTAACATTTTGAACTTTTGTACACTGTTGTATTTGTACTTTTCCTGAGTAGCCTCCATCACTGCTTGTAACATGACACGTACTTTTGATACTGCATGCCCAATCCTGGTGAAGTGAGACTGACTGCAGGGGTTTAACTAGTAGTATTTATGTTTTACTAGAGTATACTTGGACCATAAAGTTCCTTAACTTCTCATTTTTCTGATCCTATCTTCACTACAGTATTGCAGTACTTGTTCTCACTACACCAGTACAGAGTACGTTCAGGTGAAATGCTTGTTGACTCACCTGTTCGGAGTTCCACAGCTGTTTCTTCTTGTTCAATCTGTTCTTTCTTTCAGAACACAAATATTTCTTCTGCTATTTTCCTTCCTTTTCTTCTTCCGGTGTTAAAAAGTGACAAACTTAAGGAAACAGCGTGAATAAAAATCTCTTTCTCTTTTCCGCTGTCTGACGCTCACTCAACCGCCTCACCCAAACCTGTTTTACCTGCCGACACGCCCTCTCTCTGTTCAGTCTCCATGGAACTCGACCGCTCTCACCTCACACTTGACACCCCCCCCAACCACTACACACACCTGTTGTTTCTCTATGACACCTCTCTCCCTCTCTCTGTTCATTCTCTCTGAAACTCGACCTTCATTCATGGTCTCAAAATATCTAATAACTGGTTTGTAATTTTTCTACATTTTAAATTGATTTAAATGCTTTTTATGTTATTTTTCTGATTTCTAAAGTTTACCCATTTTCTGCTTTTCTTTTACTTATTTTATTTTTATTCTAATTCCTTTTTGTAAATATTCAATTTATTTTACATTACCATTTTAGTTGTCATTTTTTGTAGCAGGTCTTATTGCTTGCTTGCAGCATTTATTTGTATTATCTGTTGCAGTTTATAAGGAAACACCTTGACCGCTGTCATGGCTGTGGTCATTCATGACACTTTACACAATACTACTGACACTTTATTGTTTTTGTTTGTTTCACTTGTTTTTTAATGGCTTTGTTGTATTGTTTGTTGTTTAACCCATAGTGCCAAGGAAACTGCCGTGTATTTATTTCAATTCAGTTTTATTTGTATAGCGCCAACAAAAATCATGTCAAAGTACTTTACACTGACTGCATTTACATGCACTTAAGTAAACAGGTTAGTGAAAAGTTCCCTAAACTAGCCCACTGAAAGCAGAAAGACGATGTTCAGGTGCACCTGCAGTTAGAAAGCCTGACGTCATGATGTGACCGAATCCTCCCATGAACAAAGATGAATCTGGTCGATCAAGCTTGTATTTTGGTCTCTTTAGCCTTGTTTGACCTCTTCATCACTCCAGTAATGCTGTGCTGTCTGCACTGCTGCTGCTGCTCACCATGTTGATAATCGTCTGTTTATGCTGGTGACAACGTCCTGTTTTTCTCAAGTCATGTGCACACAAGAAACCTTGGAGCTTGTCTTTTGCACATGTTCTCTTGTAGAAAGCTGATTATAAACCTGGTTATGCATATACATGGCAGAGAAACTGACTTTCTCCAGGAGAAATCTACCTGGGGAAATCAGGTTTCTCTAATCCCCTACCCTTATTACAGAAACCAGGTTTCCTGTTTACATGACAGTTAAGAAATCAGCTTACTGGAGAAAGCTGATTGTAACCTGGTTACTTAAGTGCATGTAAACACAGTCACTGAGCAGAAACCAACAAATCCCCCTTGAGCAGCACTTGGTGACAGTGGGGAGGAAAAACTCCCTTTAACTGAAGAAACCTCCGACAGACCCCGGCTCTTGGTGGGCGGCCTTCTGCCTCGACCAGTTGGGGTGAGTGGATAGAGGAGAGAGAGAAGAAGAAAAGCAACAAGACAACAATCAAACACTGATCAGGTCGATGTGGCTGGTGACTGCTCGTCAGAGACGTAGAGCTCCAGGGCCAGGGCAACCTGCAGAAAGGTACAGGGAGAGAGAGAGGACACACTACGGGAGAGAGGAGACACAAAGTTAGTAATGTGTAATGGTGGCATATAGAAGCATAGGGAGAGAGAGGAGAGGAGAGGGGAGCAGGAGGGGAGGAGAGAGAAACTCAGCATCATGGGGCCCCCCAGCAGCCTAGGCCTATAGCAGCATAGCTAAGGGAAGGCTCAGGGTCACCTGATCCAGCCCTAACTATAAGCTTTATCAAAAAGGAACGTCTTAAGTCTAATCTTAAAGGTAGAGAAGTTGTCCGCCTCCCGAACCGAGACTGGGAGTTGGTTCCATAGGAGAGAAGCTTGATAGCTAAAGTGTGTGTGTCTATTTTCTTCTGTACTCAAACACACACAGACCAAAAGGTGTGTGTGTGTGTATATCTGGACATTTGTGTGTGTGTGTGTGTATATATATATATATATATATGATGTGCAGGGATGCATAGTTATCACTGTAAATTGAATATATGTATATGCAGAGAGTGAACAATAACATGCTAATGGATGGAGATGTGCAGGGATGCATAGTTATCACCATAGTTAATTTTTTGCTGTACTATCTACATTACTCACAGGAAATTGATGCATGAACATTTTATGGGTGTAAGGAACATGATCGAGCAGTTAGGCTCATTGCTACCGACAGTGAGGACAGTGACAGTGAGGAGGAGTGGACCCCAGAATCAGGTTTGAGGGAGAGTTAGGAGATCAGGGTTCAGTCAGTAGAGTAACATACTGTATGTAATGAACATGTGTGTGCATGTGCATCAGTGGGTGATGAGAGGTATATGACCTATTCTAATCTTATGCTTTCTGGTTTCTTTTGAAAACAGATGGCCTGTCTGATGACCACCGGCTGATGTTCCACTTCATCGACATGATCATCATGACTGCCTGGCTGCTCTACGAGACTGCAGCAGCACTTGGATGAGAAAAGAGGAACAGATGAAGCTTCATACATTCAAGTTGTATATTGCAGAAAGCTTATGCCAAAGTGACAAGAATCTGGAGCATAAGAGAGGTCGTCCCAGTTCCACAGTTGCTGGGGAGTATGAAGAAAAGAGGAGAAGAGGACCCACTACACCCATACTGGTCCCTGATGTGCGTCTGGACACCACAGCCCACTGGATGGTCATGGATGAAAAGAAAGGGAGATGCAAGGTACCTGGATGCAAAGGTACACCTAAAGCCAAGTGCCAAAAATGTGACGTCCACCTCTGTTTCACGTCCACCAGCAACTGCTTCCTAAGGTTCCATGCAGAATAATACAGACTGTGATTGGTTGCACGCGTTTTCCAAAACTGTGATTGGTTGCACGCGTTTTCCAAAACTGTGATTGGTTGCACGTGTTTTCCAAAACTGTGATTGGTTGCACGCGTTTTCCAAAACTGTGATTGGTTGCACGCGTTTTCCCCTCCATTTCTTATACGGCTCATACACCATAAAACTTGAGTACTATACAATGAACAGGAAATGTAATGCCGAGTAAGCTGCTCTACATAAAAGTACACAAAACAAAAATAAGTTAAGTAAAGTCAAACAGAGCAAAGCAAAGCGTTACATAAGCAAAGCAGCAGTGGCTGTCACCCCTTGGCTGCACGCCACCCTAACACAACATGTGCGATGAACGCCAACTTCTGCAGGATCACGCTTGCATCAATTATCACCCCTGGAGAGAAAAAAGTTAACCATAAAATATAATAAATGTTAATATTTGTCGGCTGGTGTGTGTTGTAGGCCCTTTTGCCGTTCGTCCTCACGAACATGTGCAATGAACTCAGACTGGACAGTCTTTAAAAATGCTTTTTTTATAAACAAAGAAAAAACTTGTATTATATATACTTTTTATTTTATTATTATATATCCATCATAAAATAGCATCATTGAGCAACACTTAACTGGTTACCATGCTTTCCATAATGTTAATATACAAAAATCCCAACAGACTAACAAACAGTGTAATCTTATTCATAAAAATACTCAATAAGCCTTTAAAGGTTTTAGTTCCATCTTTACCATAAACAGCTCTGACTTACTGTTACTATAGTTCCAGCGTCTTTAGGAAATTTAATTGTAGCTAAATTAAAAGTGATAAATATTTTTATTTACCTGTATGTTACCTGAGAGGAAAAATCCAGGCTATTTCATGAAAGCACTTGCTCTGTTGAGTCACCTGACAACTTTCACTTATTATACCACAAATTTTAATGTTTGTTTTTAGGTTTATAGGCCTAAATGTGTCTATTTGTTACTGATGTTTACTAAAACTCTGTTTATGGTTCAGTAACATGTAGAGTCCCCTGCGCAGGGGCCGATATCGTAGCCTGACGTGCAACCAACCAGAGGCCAAAACTGTGATTGGTTGCACGTGTTTTCCAAAACTGTGATTGGTTGCACGCGTTTTCCAAAACTGTGATTGGTTGCACGCGTTTTCCAAAACTGTGATTGGTTGCACGCGTTTTCCAAAACTGTGATTGGTTGCACGCGTTTTCCCCTCCATTTCTTATACGGCTCATACACCATAAAACTTGAGTACTATACAATGAACAGGAAATGTAATGCCGAGTAAGCTGCTCTACATAAAAGTACACAAAACAAAAATAAGTTAAGTAAAGTCAAACAGAGCAAAGCAAAGCGTTACATAAGCAAAGCAGCAGTGGCTGTCACCCCTTGGCTGCACGCCACCCTAACACAACATGTGCGATGAACGCCAACTTCTGCAGGATCACGCTTGCATCAATTATCACCCCTGGAGAGAAAAAAGTTAACCATAAAATATAATAAATGTTAATATTTGTCGGCTGGTGGGTGTTGGAGGCCCTTTTG
>NW_018128161.1:345815-358305 GCF_001952655.1 Monopterus albus
TGTAACGTGTTTAGGCTCGCAGATTAACCATAAAACCCAGTTAAAAAGTTATTCGGTGAGGCAAACAGTACGCCTGCCTCAAGGCAGAGGGCGCTAGTGAGCCCACAGATTCTTGCGCTACCTACAATCTTCTTCGTGCTTGTTTATATTTCCTTTACAATCTGCCTTATCAAAATGGAAGATTACATTTCCAAGCTGAGAAAATTCGCAAATCTGGACTTTCAATCAAAACATTTTTGACAGTCTGGACATTTTTGTCCAGAAGGATCTTCTTTATTGAGAACATTTGTTTTAATATTGGATTCAAACGGTAAAAGGGTTTGTAATACATACCAGCTGACAAATGGATTTCGTGTACAAGTAAAGGTAAGACCATAAACTTTTATTATTTCTAGTTAGAAATAAGCTCAATTGGAATAAATTTTAACCTCAAATTAAATATGGGTCACGTTTGTGTGAAGAATGTTGATATGAGATATAAAACACAACGCATTGTCTGTTAACAGACAGTTTGTATTTGTAAATCTGACTAAAAGAGTCAGTGCCTCACCAGCTGTCAACATCACCGCACGTCACTGGCATGCGGTAATCCCCCAAACAATCTCAAAAGGAAAGCAAGACACAGATCAATGGAGGAAGATTCACTTCAAAACCAGCACAGGAATTGCTTATCGCGACAGCTTCTCCAGGGGTGGTATTTATGTCCATACTCAGCCCAGCACATTGCTCACCGGGCGGCATAGGCGTGGCCAACCCGCCGGTTACAAGTGAAAATAAGGGCTGTTCAACATCCATTAGTTTTAACTCCAACATGACCGGCTCACTTCCAGACACCATTCTTTGTAAGTGGCGAAGAACCTCACCGCCAACTAACGTTTTGGCGGGGTAATTGCAGGGCGAGGCAGACACACCTGTCACAGGTATAGATGCTCACAATGCCGCTACTTACAAAGCCTCCGGCATAGGCTCAGTGTTTATTGAACACAACACCAAATCAAGCTGTTTTCCGTGTGTTTATTGAACTAAACTATGTACAACCAGCATGGCTACAGCAGCACTCCATGTTGTAATAGAGATTAGGTGAATAAACAAAACAAAACAGTATAAAAGACTAGGGCTTCTATTTTAAGTTATATTCTTCAATAATGTTATAAAGTTGAACAGCATTTTTTGTTTTAGTAACCTTGAGGGCTTTTTAAAGAGCAAGGAACTCTGTGAAATACACAGAAACGGAGTACCATTTTTCATATACTTGTATATGTAAAATTTAACCATAAATCAAGTTAAACGAGACAATAAAATGCTCCCCCTTCCCCCTCTTCCGTTTCCCGCGGAAGCCCTTCCCTGTTAGCCGTTAGCCTCCTAGCTTTTTAGCCGGACGACAGGAGGAGAAGCCGGGGAAACGGAGGAGAAAAACACAGATAAGAGGAGGAAATGTTCCTGGCGGAGCACGGTGCAGAGATGCGGTGACCGGGCAGTGAGCTTGCCGCCGACAACAGCCGCTTCGGGGTGTGTGAATGTGGCTAAAAAGGGCCGAGGAGAAGTGGAAAAACAGCAACTCCCCTCTCCACGGTCCCACTGCTGTTCCTCCTTATGCAGCTTCATCTCTCCGTTACTCACCGGCAGGAAACACGTTCACAGACAGAAAACAGTTTTATATCGCCGCGTTCATTTGCTAGTGTGTTTTACGCATCTTTTAATGAAACCGAACAGCTGTCGTTAGCCCGCTAGCTTCACCTTTCCATTGGTGTAAACGCGGAGGAGCGGCTAGCCTTTGCCTGGCTGCGTTTTAATCCAGGTCTGATGGAATTTCACGTTTCAGACGCTGGAAAATCAGTTTGTACAACGCAGATTTAAACAGTTCTATAGCATTTATGGATAAGTGAGGTTTCTAGTCGGCTGGAGGTAGTTTGAAAAGCATTTGGCAGTGTTTGGGTAGTCTTTTACGTGTGTTTTGAAGAAGTCTGACTGTTTTGACAGGGGTTTGGGGTTCAGGTTAACCTAACCATCTTCTCAATGTTACTTCAGAGTTTGAACGGTGTGAGAAATTGTTGTGAGTGGATCAGCGCACGTTTATTAATACGTTGCCACGTTTTCCATACATTTGATATATATGTCCATATTTACTGTTTGTTAATTTAGAGCAACGAATTGCCCATGAGGGACAAATAGAGTTGTCTGAAATGAATTGTCATTTAGCATTAAGGTTTTTATTGTTTGGGGGAAAAGGCTGAGAATATTTTAGATACACACAAAGTACTTGAGCCAACATTGAAGTTTTCTGATGAGTTTAGTCGTTTAAAGTTAGTTAGTGTGGCTTGGACACGATTTTAGGGGTTTTACATAAACTAGTAGCGTTGGTCTGCTGCTGATAATTATTTTCAAAGCTCCTGGGTGGTAGTGTGACGTTCACTTGGCTCACGAGACAAGATGGTACATGATGGGAGGTTCACGAGAGAGAGGCGATATTTTTAAGAAATGATCAGGGATGAAATGTTTGACTAAAAAAATGCAAAACAGTGCAGGTGCATTTTGGAATGTTTTAACTAATCATCTTGTAATGACCCTTAAGTTTTACTTTCTGAGTATAAATGATCACATGCAGTAAAAGACAACATGCAGGCACTGTAAAAGGTTTGGCCACACGCTCAACTGACTGGCTGCTGTCCTGTAGGATTTCATGAGTCTCCTTAGACCTTAGAACTATACATGAACTTCTAGTTGAAGCCGTGTGTGACCTAACTGAACTCCTTTCCACAAACTGAACGTGAGAAAGTGACGGGGGCGTCTTCTATGCTAATTTCACCCTCGTGCTCTGTCGTGGGCTGCTGATCTGGGTCCCTTGTGCACTGATCGTATGCCATGAGATCTTGTCACACTCCTACTCCTGAATCAGCTTAATGCTTTTATGCTATAGGCTACTTTTATGTCGCTGTCATGTTTACTTATTATATGTACAGAAATGTAAGAAGATGTGAAGATGTTGAAGCTTTTAAAATCGGTTTGAATGTGCTTGGAAAGGTTTGCAACAGTATGTGCATGTTCATCCCTTTAAGTATCAGTACAACAAACTGCAAAATGTTGCTTGAATTAAAGTACTCTCATCAGCTGATTGTTTACACATATTAGTATGTGTGTTATGAAGCAGTGTTTTTAATTTTGACTATCCTCCCACTCTCCATAGACGACCATGCAATCATTCCCTGCTTGCCCCCTCGCTGTTAGTGTGTGCGCATGAGATCAGGGATGGGGTTCGGTCGGGATCTGAGGAATTCCCACGAGGGATTACTGAAGCTGCAGGACTGGGAGTTAAAGGTACAACTGTTCACACACAGTCTGTTTTTAAAGCAGCTATAATGTAGTTGTTTATACCATGACTGTATGAACTGACAGTGAAAAACAGCATTAACAGTTCAGGAGTCTGAGCTAGTGACTGGTCAGCTGAACGTGGAGCTCCCTTTGGCTTCACAGAGCTTTACAGTGAGTTTCAGCTCACCATTTAGTGTCTGGACCATAACATTACTGTTCTGGTTCACCCTCTCTGCTCTCATCATATGGTTCCGGGGCACAGCAGGAAGCAGCTGTTGTCAGAAGATGCTCTGAAAAGCCACTGCCAACAGATAGACAAAGTCAGCCAGTCAAACAAAGAGCTAACAGAGAGGGAACACTGGACTGAGGTTCATCAGGTGGGCACAGACACCACTGCATATGAAGGATCCTGGTACTCTGTAGCTGCTGGATTTGGAAATAAACTTGGTCACGAGTTCATATCAGTGTAAAAGGTGATTATCTCACATCTTGTTTCTGCTGAAAACGGTTGAGCCAAACATTAGTTATTGCAGATTTGATTGCAGTTGAGGTGTCAGTGGAAATTAACCAGGTGAAATCAGTAAAAGTAGGAGAGGCAACGGTATACGTCATTAGATCTGTCTGTCAGCTTCAGAACCCCAGTGAACGCATTTCCCCCTGCAGTAATTTAGGGTGTCCCAACACTGCAATATTTGATATTGCCACCATTTTGTCATTGTTTTTGCAAATGACATATTATCCAGATTTTAGTGCTGTGAATGTCTGTATCCAGCCCTGAGTTTTCACACCCTTGATGCGTGTTAGGAAACTAACAGGTTAACCTTATGTGGCTTCCGAGAGGATTGGACAAGGGTAACATTGTTCTCGCCTCGGTGGCATGATAAAGACTCCCTGAGTGCTTATTGCACAAATACAGATGTATTTGTATGCCCACAAACACAGATGTATTTGTGGGCAACTTTAGAGAACAGAGGAAATTTAACCTGGTTGTTGTGCCACAACCCAAGTGGATCTGTTTATGGGCTCTTCCTATAGGTAGCATGTAAGTTGGGTTTTTGTTCGAGTTGTCTTGGGTAAGGATGCGGAGGTGGTCGTTTGTGACTTCAACAGGTCTCAAAGAGTTTTTTTTTTTTTTTTTTTTTTTTGCTGCAAGTAGTATTGCTTGTGCAGAGCACTCTTTGCATTGTGGTAGTTGCGGTTGCTTGTCATCCCTGTTGTTGGCTTGTCAGTAGTGTAGTAATGCAGTATTGCAGTTATTGTGACACCCTGCCCATACACTCATCAGATTTGGGTGGAGGTGTCTGAAACACTGACATCACAGCCACCTCACTCATTGATAGGTCATCTGCATGTAGGTGAGGAAGTGGGCGGGGTTTGAACTTTTTCATTCCTCACAAAATATATTTCTATAACCTTTCGTGTGAACAGCTGATGTCGACAGTATGAACGTCTGCAGGAGAGGCAGTCTGAAAATTCTCATTAACAACCGCTATGTCTGGTTCTTCCCGAGTGTAGCGGGACACTGTCGCTGATGACCCAAAATCTCAGGTCTGAAATAAAACTTAACATGTTCTGTTGTTTCGCTGAGTGTGTTTATTCTGGTGCCAGAGAAAGATACTGTATAGGTGCAGCGCTCAGGATGAGAGGTGACACTAAACTCCAGTCATTTCTGTTTCTTTTGTAAGGACTCAGAACCTGCAGACTGTGGCAGATGTACAATAATTGGTGAAGTTACATGAAGCTCTGCTGACAGACAAAATGTGTCCAGAGGAGTAAAAATGAAAAAGAAATATGAATAATAATATTAGCAATGATAACAATGACATGAGTCAGCCTGAGTGACTTGGAGTTCTTGGAGACACTAACAGTGTAATTGTAATTTGCTGGTTTGACTCTGCTCAGGGACATTTTTCCTCTGGTCACTGTCTAATAAGAACCAGTATAAACATGTTGGTCACCCCCTAGCTGCTGGAGACAGTGAAGCGTTTCATGACTTTGCGAGTGAAGAGCGATAAAGAGTACGCTGCCCTACTGCTCAGCATGACTCAGCAGACAGAGAAGCAGGAAGCCTGCGACTACGTCAGCACCGTCAGCAAGGTGAGCCGCCTCACCTGCTCGTCCGCTCCTGGCATCTCTGACACAGTCTTAGACCTGGTCTCAGTCCCTCTCTCTGTCAGTCATGGTCTCAGATGATTCGTCAGACGGAGGTGCTGGGTCGAGTCATGAGGAGCCACGCTGACGACCTGAACTCTGGTCCCCTGCACCGTCTGGCCACGCTGATCCGGGACAAGCAGCAGGTGAAGAAGAGCTACCAGAGTCTTCATCAGCAGCTGGAGAGCCACAACCACAAGGTCTGCAAGGAAATAAACAAAGCTACTGGGTGGGGTGGTAAATCAGACAGGTGTGACGGGCACATTTAGTATTTTTCCCTCAGTTTCTTTAACTTCTTGTGTGAGACAAACAGGCTAAATGTTGGTGCTGGTTGCTGCTGCTGCTAGGTAACCAGAAGTGACCTGGAGAAGCTGAAGGCAACGTATCGTCAGTTGAGCCGTGACGCGAACAACGCCAAAGAGAAATACAGAGAAGCTCTGGCTAAAGGTTTCTTCTCTTTACCTTATGGTTTGTCTTTGGACAGTTTATTGTATTACATCTAAAATGTTTCAAAAGAGCACTGGAAAGTTTTGTTACTGAATTTTTTTGACAAATGATGAAATGTTGCCACTGATTTACCTTTTGAGAGATTGATGTGCTCTAAACAGCTGTTTTTTCAGTTTCTGTTAATGTGTGAACGTTTTTAAAATGCTTTATTTGCTGTTAATTGGAAAATTCTTGAAAGGTTCTAAATTGTTGTGAAGGGCCTGGAAAGACTTTCTGTGGTTTTAAGAGTTTGTTGATTTTCTTTTGTAAAGTTTTACACACAAAGACGTTTTTCAGTGTAATTTGAAGTTTTGTAATCTTTGACTCCTCCCACTTCCTGTCTCTCACCGAATCGCAGGCCGGGAGGCAGAGCGTGCCCGTGAGCGTTACGACAAAGCAACAGCAAAGCTTCACAATCTTCATAATCAGTATGTGTTGGCTGTGTGTGGCGCTCGGACGCAGCAGGACGAACATCAACGCTGTGCTGCACCTGCTCTGCTTGATGCCTTGCAGAGGATGCAGGAGGACATGACGCTTGCACTGTGAGTTACATGACCTGACATGCAAACTGACATGGTGTGTCTCTGTCACTGTGCTCTGTCAGCTAACACTGGAATCAGTAGCTTGCTAGCCTGCTGCCGTGTCGATACAGCTGAAGTATTTTCACATGACTGACAGCTGTGAGCTCCCACTCCAGACGGTGGCCTTCCCTGATTACCTAAGAGTGCCATCCCAGCAAAAAACCTTCAGAAGGGAATATTTCTGCACTGCTGCCAGGCTGTTTGGGTCTGGGTCACAGGACGTTTCGAGAGCAACTCTCCCCATTGAGATAAGCCCCGAGGAAATGTTTCTACTAAAAACATATTTGAAAATTGCTACACATTCTAGCTTTAACAAAGGAAGCCAGAGCTTGTCAGGGTTTCATCCTGTGGCAAGATAATGAGCCAAAGACAGCTCCAGGCAAGATGGTTGGCTTCAAACGATGGAATGGCAGCTCAGTGTTCAGGCTTTCCATGTGAAGAGTAAAAGCAAAGCAACTTACAAACGCATCTGTGGGAGCTTGTGCAACAGTGCTGTCTGTCCAGCTATGTTTGATTTCACTTGTAAGAATTTCATTGTACAGGGATACACGTTTCCTAACTGTGCATATGTCAAATAAACACTTTGAACTTGTAGAGAGATGTAACAGGTGTGTTCAGCTGTCTGATTGCACTCATAACAGCTGGAAGTGTGGTGTTCTAAAACTGTGGACTAGTGGCATAGATGTTGTATATCTCTGTCTTTTTCTGTGTTACTGAAGTAAAAGTATTCTGGAGGAGTACTGTGAGATCAGCAGTCTTCTGACGGAGGAGATAGTGAAAGTCCATCAGGAGATTTCAGCAGCTGTTCAGCAGATTGATCCACTGGCTGAGTACCAGCACTTCATCGACGCTTACAGGTAAGAAAATCAGACGGTGGTTTCCCTGGGACCCCTGTCCCTGGTCACCCTGGTAACGCTGTTTCCCTCTCAGGTCTCCTGAGACTCTGGAGGCGATTGTGGAGTTCGACACATCCCTATTGGACGAGACAGACAACCTGCCAGCCAATGAGATCCTGTGGAACACACTGACGGCCGACAGCCTGCAGGCCATGTGAGCTACTACAAAATAAAACTCACCATGCTGTTTCCTGTTACCTGCTAGGCATGGGAGAAAAAATTCGATTGACATTAGAATCGCAATTCTTACCTTCTACATTTCTAATTTGATTTACAAATGCTAAAAATTTACGGTTGTACATCTATGGTAGCAATGTTTGTCCATCTTCAGAAAAGGAAAGCATTTGTGTGTGTGTGGAGCACTGTGTGAATACTTCATAGCCCGTCACCGACAGACTGATGTTAGCGTGGCATCGAACATATTAAACACGCAGCTCAGCGGCACACACTGCAGCACTTCAGTCAAACTGAAAAGACCTCATTTCTACAGACCCGCTGCTCATTCCTACAGACACGCCGGCTTTCTCTGGCAGCAACGCTGCAGCACAGACACACTGCTGCAGACACAACACTAACAACAACACAACCGAGCACTCTGCTTTGTTCCTCCTCCGCCTCTTTACAACACACACTAGCTACCGAACACCAGCAGTTAAAAAAGCACTCAAATAGTTTACTGAAGTAAAAGTAGCTGTAGCACAGTATTAAAATCCTCCTGCATTCAAAATATTACTTAAATAAAAACACAGGAGTATGAGCATCAAAATATAACCTGAGCTACCAAAAGTAAAAGTACTCATTATGCAGACTGGCATTTATATTATTGGATTATAATTATTGTTCATCACATTTGATGCTGCAGCAGGTAACGGTGGAGATTATTTTAATAACCTTGTATAGTTATAATTTCTAATGCTCATCAGAACCAGTTGGCTCAACTGTCTGTTAAGCTTCATCAGCAGCTCAGTGGGTCCAGGACAGATTTCAAAGAGCCAAAGTCTGTTTTTTTTTTTTGTTTTGTTTTGTCTTTTAAATTGTTTTTGATTCAAAAATTCTGAATTGAATCGTGACACCAAGAATTGGAATCAAATCAATTTGTGCATTTGCCAAACATGTGGGAATGTTTGCCTGCCAAAGTAAAAGTTATCCCTTTCAGTCCTTTTCAGAACTTGTCTCAAAATGGTGCTCTGTCCACAACCTTTACAGACCTTAGTAAAGTTCAAATACAGACTTTTCCAAAGCCTTTAACATGAATTGGTGAAGTTTGTCTTTGGTCCATCCAGCCATCATCTATCCCAGGGGGCTCCAGCCTTTTTTACTCTGAGAGCTACTCCACAGAGCTGCACCTCCTCTCACATATCAAGACCTTATTTTATAGATTGCATGTTGTAAAAAACAGTGGAAAGTTGGTTATTGTAGTTTGGCTCCTTATCAACACAAACCAAAATAGAGATAATTAAGGCAGGCAACTTAGAACCCCATGGTGTGTCCGACTGCCACAGTTTGATTAAAAAGAAAGACTTTGTGTTGCTTACACATTCCGAGGACATCACAATCTCAGATTTCCACTGCGAATAAACGTGCAGCACCCCGCTCGGAAGCGGTACAAAATGCCAGTGGATTGACAGCTGGTAGTACATCCAGTGGTACATAGCAAATGGCAGGCGCTAAGAGCGAGTTGGGCGCAGTGTTATTTGCTTTACTGAAATGTAGCCTAAATGTGCCGCAGGCCGCAGCACAGCTAGCTGCTTCCATGGCAACCTCCTGTTCCTGTACAGTAATGTTACATGTTTATCCTTTAAGTGAAGACTTTTAAGGTTTAACACAACTTTGTCCAAAAGAGGTGCTAACATCACTGAACAGTGTAGCTGATGTAAACAAACTTGACAACAGCGTAACTCATTTGATTGGCAGGTTACAGGCAAATAATTTGTTGCCAAAGGAGGGCGGGATGTGCGCATTTGATTGAACAACGGTCTGAGAGGGTTTACTGAGCGAAGCTGTATATTCTCTGAACCTTTAGGCGAGCTACTCAGAATAGGGGAGCTGCTGGTGTGGGGTGAGGTGCTGGAGTCTGTCGGCTTCAGTTCATTTTGTTTTTATGATTTTAATGTTTTTACATTTTTGTGACTTAAACATTATTTTTATTCCTCCTCACATCTGAGAAGTTTGTCTCCGCCTCCATGTTTCCATTCATTTACACTTTGTTTGTTTTTGAGGTTGTCATCTGCGATGGAGGAGCTGGTGCTGACTCAGCAGGATTTGCTTACAAAGGAGGCGTTGGCCGATGACCTCGACACTAAAATCCAGACGAGTGAGCAGAACGCAGAGAGGAAGAGCGAGTGAGTCCGAGGCTTCTAAGAACAGTTAAATGTCTCCCTCTGCCCTGATTCACTGTCTGTCTCTCTCACCCTCCTCAGCTGCGTCCTGCTGCTTAGTCAGAAACTCTCTCTCCTTGAGCTGCGTCACACCGTCCAATTGCTGCGTGGTTCTGAGGCCCGCCTCGCCTCCCAGAAGGCCCTGCTGGACGCCAAGATGGCCTCTGCCGCCACCTCCTCTCCCTCAACGCCGCCCCCCCTTGCACTGCCACGCACGCTCTGTGGGATCCACCGTAAATATTTAGTTATTGATTAGTCTGTGACCTGATTGATTTGATTGATTGATTTTATTCTTTCAAACATGCAGAACAGAACAAATGAACAAATGACAACACACATAATTACACATATCCAACCAATGCTAATCCAAAATCAGTTTGCCTACACATATTACATGTTTGAATGGAGTAGGAAGAAGTCAGACTTATCCAGTCCTACCCCATGACATCATATTATACAAAAATTAATGCTTCATTGGCTGCAAGCAGTATCTCTACATTAATAAACAGAGTATTTCCTTAATGCCTTCTCGAATAATCTTATTCTTGCATATATCTTGTATAACACATACATTTATATTTATGTTTAAACTCCTCAATTCTAGTACTATTTTTCATGTCCACAGTTAAATTATTCCATAATTTGACCCCACTTATAGAAATACAAAATCTTTTTTTGGTTGTACGTATAGCATGAACCCTTAAATTTAAGTGACCCCTTAAGTTATATCCCCCTTCCCTTTCACCAAATAACTTTAGGATTCCACCAGGTAATAAGTCGTTCCTGGCTTTATACATAAACACAGCACTCTTATATTCCACCAAATCAAAGAACTTCAACAATTTGGACTGTATGAAAACTGCATTTGTGTGATCCCTATACCCCATCCTGTGCACAACTCTTATCGCTCTCTTCTGTAATATGTACAATGGTTGAAGTGAGCTTTTGTATGTATTTCCCCAGTTTTCCACGCCATACTCCAAATATGGCAAAATCAATGAACAATACAAAATCCGCAATGCTTTAACGTCCAGCATATATCTAACCCTTGCCAATATCGATATATTTTTAGCTATTTTATGCTGAACATAACTGATATGAGATTTCCAGGATAATCTGTCGTCAACCATGACACCCAAAAATTTGATTTCTGATCTGAGGTCTGTACACAGAAGGGTAGAGCTCCTCTTTCAAAATCAAGGCATTGCAACATTGTTTTCAGAGATGCCTAATCTTTAACATTATATGTTTGTGTTTTATTTTTTTCATTTTGCTTGGTTTGCAGGAAACATTTCTGTTTTCTGTGTTTTCAGGACAAAACGAAGGAGAAGAGTTCTCGGTTCGACACTCTGCGACACTCTCTGGCCGGTATGATTCGATCCCATAAAGGCATGCTGGGCCCCTCCACCTCGGTGAGATACAGCACCTGTTCATCTCTAGTCAGGTTGTTGGAGCAGCTGCTGTCATTTGTATTTGTGTTCAGTGCTACTGTAGATGACTGCAGTGATGAGCTGGCATCAGATTTTCATGCTTCTCTTATTATGGAGAACATAGTGAAATTGTTATTTCACCTTGTAAAGCTCATTACTGAGATAATGGCACCAACATCCAAACATTTGCCCATTTCTGGGCAGGACAGCTGTGTCGGCTGCACGCTCTATGAGCATAACACAACTTTAACAAAGGCTCGGTTCAGAAGCACAGAAGATAATTAAGCTAATTTAATGAATTTTTGTCCCTGACAGATGATTCTCTGTGGCGTCTGTTTAACTGTGGCACGTTTTCTCTCAATAAAAATCAGAATATTTTCCACCTTTAGAGGTGAAGTGTGTTTTCCTGTCTTCCTCCCTGCAGCAATTCTTCGATGTCATCCCGACGTCGGAGCGCCCCCTGGCAGAGCAGGAGTGGTATCATGGTGCCATCCCCCGCACTGAGGCTCAGGAGTTATTACGGCAACAGGGAGACTTCCTGGTGAGGGAGAGTCACGGTAAACCGGGCGAGTACGTCCTGTCGGTGTTTTCTGATGAACAGAGACGACACTTCATCATCCAGTATGCTGATGTATGTAAACACACTAACACACACTAACACACACTTGTTTTATTAACCACATATGGAAGTTACACAGCCCTGCTGTAGAGGAAGGTAAATGTGAGGGCACGATTACTCAGTTTGTGCTTTTGGTTTATTCATTCGTGCACTTTATAAGATTTGTCATCTCCTGGCCAGTCTCACACTCTAGATTGCTGGGATTTAATACAGTTTTACTGTAATTGATTTGTGTGGAGCTTTGTGGATACGCTACCTGTTGTGGCTGTTAATGGCCTGAAGAAGCCTCTAATACAGAGCAGCACAAAGCGGATCACAGCATTTTCCTTCCATAATGTGAGCCGCCCCATGACAGCAGCATTCTGACTTTACCTGCTGTCAGTAACAACTGTAACATGATTGATCAGGATATGTGAAGGATATTTTTTATTTATCATGGCTCATGAGCCGATTTCAGGTTATTTTGTGTGTCTGATCAGTGATTCTCGGGGACCTCATCTGCTGAGCTCCTGTCCCTCATCAGCACCCACCTAGCAAGTTTACACATAAAGACAAATGGATTTTAAGGCCAGCCTTGCGCCGAATGACTTTTCAAGTGATATTGTGTCACAGATGAATTTACAATATAGGAATAAAATAA
>NW_018128161.1:358773-360837 GCF_001952655.1 Monopterus albus
GTAGAAGTTGCTGAGGATCCTAGGTGACATGCCAAACTTCCTCAGCCTCCTCAGGAAGTACAGCTGCCGTTGGGCCTTCTTGACCAGCTGTGTGGTGTTAAGTGTCCAAGTGAGGTCCTCACTGATGTGGACACCCAGGTATTTGAAGCTGCTCACCCTCTCCACTTCGAGCCCCCGTATGAACAGTGACCGATGAGATCTCCTCTCCTTCCTCATGTCCACTATCATCTCCTTCGTAAAATAATGAGAGCCTTGCTACGGTCGCGTTGCTTTCCTGTCATCTCAGCCATTTGGTGGTGATCCAAGCTGTTTTCCAGGCTCTTATTCTCATCTTCATCTTCATGTTCTGATAAAATCAGACATGTTTAATATTATCATAAGTCTTTAGTCTTGGCTCATGCAAATAGTGACGTGAACATCATAAACAACCAGCAGTAAATACATGTGTGGGTAAATATGATGGAGACTCTGGTGACTGAGCCCTGAAGGCAAGGTTCTGTTGGACCAGAAACTGGTGGAATGACCAAGAGTGTCTGTGTGATATGTCATTCAATTTGTGCTGTGACAGAGTGGAGAAAGAGAAAAGGTGGACAGACCTTGCTGTCCCCTTTCAGTCAACCAGGGTTGTGTCCATGTTCTGCTGTGTCTTCTCTTCTTTTCTGTTTTTTCCCCCCCCAAGCAAAACACTGCACACACACAAGTGCAGCTGTAGCCAGACACAGGAGCACACGGGAAGTTGTCTCCAGAGAAATCTAATTGCAGTTTTGCAAATATTGACCCTGTGACTAAAACCTCCGTGACTAATGAAGCACTGCCTTTAGATGTGAGAGGGTGTCTTGTTTGAGTCTCAGCATGGTCTTCTAGCTCTAAAGGCCAGCTTAAAACAACCACAACTATGTTCTTAAGTTTCTTAGCTAGGAAGTGACTTGTGGTTCAGGCTTGTAATTATACAATTATTGATTACAGATGTCATCTTGGATCTGAAACTCAAGTTTTAATTAGTTTAGCAGCAATTGTCTGGAAATTCTTTAGATTGTATTCTTTAATTAAAGACTGCTAAGGGGCCTGTTGACTCTCATGTCCTGCACACACTACTAATCGTGAGCCATGAGTTTGCTGCGTTACATGAACATGACATAGGCTCCTGCCAAAAAAGTTTCTAAAAATATCAGGTTGACTGTCATAAACCAGTGTAGTGTAAGACAAAGGTCAGCTCCTCAGTTGTGTCTGAGGATAAAGAGCGTAGCCCTGCCTTCCGATCATTGTCATCTTAAAACATGAAAGTTTCTCAGCTCGTAGAGAGTTTATTAAAACTTTTTCTATAATGCAGTCTACTTTTAATGAAGAAATGTTCCAAATGAAGCTGTGCACTGTAAAAACTGACATGATAAACCCTCTCTCTCTCTCTGGTAGAGTCAGTACCGTTTTGAAGGGACGGGTTTCGCCACCATCCCGCAGCTCATCGAGCACCATTTCTCCACCAAACAGGTCATCACTAAGAAGTCTGGAGTCGTGCTGCTCAACCCCGTCATCAAGGCAAACACTCGTTTGTGTCTCTACGTGCATGTTTACATTAACAGATATGTACAGTCTGAGTTTTTTTGTGTGTGTGTGTGTGTGCAGGATAAGAAGTGGATCCTGAACCATGAGGACGTGGTCCTCGGAGAGCTGCTGGGAAAGGTGACCTGACGCCCACCGCTACACAGTCCTGTTTTCAGCTTTTAGTTCTAGTCTCTAACACCCCATGTCTGTCTGTCCCTCCATGTCCTATCATGCCCTGCTGTTGGCCAGGGTAACTTTGGGGAGGTGTTTAAAGGGACGCTGCAGCGTGACAAAATGCTGGTAGCTGTCAAAACATGTAAAGAAGATTTACCTCCAGAGCTGAAGGTCCGCTTCCTGTCTGAGGCCAGGTCAGTGTGTCACATTACATAAAAAATTAATAAATGGAAACATGCGAAAATTAGGTAACTTTATTTTTCAGTTATTCATTCATTCATTCATTTTCTACCGCTTGTCCCTGAACGGGGTCACGGGGGGGGGGGGCCGGGGCCACACCGCCCCACT
>NW_018128161.1:360849-361224 GCF_001952655.1 Monopterus albus
AAAAAAGAGTTAAACAGGACAAGTTTAGATTTCAGCCAAACTAAATATGAAAATGAATTAGGGCAACGTGGGCAGCACGGTGGCACAGTGGTTAGCGCCGTTGCCTCACAGCACGAAGGTTCCGGGTTCGGGCCCCGCCCAGGACCTTTCTGTGTGGAGTTTGCATGTTCTCCCCGTGCTTGCGTGGGTTCTCTCCGGGTACTCCGGCTTCCTCCCACAGTCCAAAGACATGCAGCTTAGGTTGATTGGTGTCTCTAAATTTTTCAGTTAATCATTTCAAAAACAGCATACAGGTATTGCATTTGTTTTGCAAAATTTAAGCAGGTTTAATAAATGCACATTCATGAAATATTTAATAAATTACAGAAAAACAAA